>NW_017307154.1:350486-376582 GCF_000935625.1 Nanorana parkeri
TATATATATATATTAGGTAAGATTGAATAAAGACACAGGTCAATCAAGTTCAACCCATGTGGTTTTGTGTGTGTGTGCATTTAAGTTACTAAGATTACCCGTACTCCTGTAGTATCTAGATGGGTCTTGAATGACTCCATACTTTCAGCTGAAACCACTGTCTGTGTCAGAGAGTTACACAATTTTATAGCTCTCACAGTAATGAATCCCCTTGCAATTTAGGATTAAACCTTTTCTCTTCCAGTTTCAGATGGTGGCCTCTTGTCTTCTTGAGTGAACTAACCATGAACAGTTTATTATTGATTATCCCATTCCCATTAAACAGTTTGTGGATTCATATCATGTCCCCTCTCAGACTCCTCTTTTAAAGAGCGAATAATGTTGATGCATGCAGTCTTTCCTCATAGTTTAGGTCCTCTAACCCCTTTGTTAGCTTTGTCGACGCCCACTCTCCAGCTTCCTCCAGACTTTCTCCAAATTCTTTAATAATTAAAGAATTTGAAAAAAAATGAAAATAAATAGTTGTTTACTGCACTTAATTTGCAGTAAAAATCATCCTACAGAATATCTTGGTATTAGAATGTCCATGAATATTAGCTCAATTCCTTAAATATTGTTATAGTTTACATACATTGTTACCCTTTCTTGTAAAATATATGAAGAAACTTTTTATTAAGAACATTAGGAACATTAGTAGGAACAACAATAAAGCAACAAATTGTCCTAATATTATTCACATGAGCTAACAGTGGTAATTCACCAAATCTGTCTTTTCCCTGAATAGTACCTTGTTAGTGGAAGTTCATGTGGACTGATGAGTATGAATTATTTTGGTTTGATTAAAAAACAGCATATACACAGCAAGCTATTTAAAAAATATATTTTTTGTTAAATTGGGGAGGGTTAACTCCACTGTCAGGTTTTTGATGCCATTGACTGCAATATGTCCAACTTAAGCATTTTTTATACCCAATTAACAAAGATAGGCTCACTTTTGAGACCCTTGACATCTACAGAAGAGTTGTGCCTAAAAGGGAGGTGTGGCCTCGATTTGATCACTAGCCTGAAGGGAGTCTTTCTTACATATCCCTTTTTTGTAAGAAATAGGGAAAGAGAATTAGGCCATAGATTCAGATTGGGATAGGGCTTTTAAGCTAACATTTAAAGCAAGTATTGATACTCAGATGCAAGAACGAAAGTACAAAATTGGAACTAAGTGGTATAAATGCCTGTCATTGGTGGCTGAATACTCTGACTTAACTTCAGCTAAGTTTTGGTGGTGTGGAAAGGGAACGGGAACAATGTTCCACATCTGGTGGGATTGTAAACTGATTTGACCTTACTGGCTCGATATATTTAAAATAAGTAGCATAGTTATGGGTAAATATTATTCAGAGAGTTCTGAAGTGGCTTTATTATCAATGATCCCGGGCTCTATTGAAAGGACAAAGTGTAGCCTGCTGGTATTTCTTCTCTCAGCAGGCCACGCTCTTATACCCAGACTATGGAAGATATCTGCAGTGCGGTGTCAAAGATTGGATAGCTGAAGTTGGATATATCATGCAGATGGGGGAATTTGTAGCTAGATGGGAGGACAGATATTCAACATTTATGGGCACAAGGAGTATTTGGATAGAATTCCTTAAGGACCCAATATTAGTATTAGCAGAGGTCCATCTGGGCAATCAAGGTAACTATAGATCAAGTACGGGACGTAGTAACTTGAAAGGAGGGCATAGACTAACTAAGCCTGATCAAAGTGTTTGTTTCTTTCTTTGCTTGGGAGAGTTAGATATATGGGAAGATAATTGAGACAGACTGTTCAGTAGCTGGTATGAGTAAACTGATGGGTGGTACCGAGGGTAGAGTAGATATGCCTGAGATGTTACCTGGATAGGTAGAAGGTTGTAAACATTGTATACACAGCAAGCTATTATTTAAAACATATATCAAGACAATCTTTTGTTAGATTGGGGAGGGTTAAAGCCACTGTCAGCCACTGTCACCATAAAATAACCTCTTTTATGGTGACAACATTGTCACTAAGCAAAAAAGTGAAGGGAAATCTCCAACAAACAGCCAAATAAAGTAGAGTGGGAAAAGTCTAGACCGTCCATCAGATTTTAATGTTTTGTCACGTCTGGAGATTTCCACATACTTCCTATCCCAGTGACAACATTGTCAATGGGAATGGAAATTAGAGGAAATATCCCCAGCAGAGACACAGAAAGCAATAAAACCTAAAGTGATTTGATCCTTCTTCACTCTATCAAAACAAAACATAAAATATAAATTTCCACAGAGGTTCCAACTGTTCCACACTAATTATAGAACTTTAAAATAAGAAATTAAACAGGATTGTTGACTTTGACTGTTGTTTTTCACAATAATATATGTCAGTGCTCTTCAACATTCTTAATTGCCATTTCAATGCATTTGAAATCTATTTTTAATATTGGCATGGCAGTATAATGCACTGCTAGTTTTTGAATGTCTCAGTGGCTTACAACTGCTTGTGGTTTTAAGAGGAAGCAGTCTAAGTTTGTAATTGTTATTTTCCATACTGACATTTAAAAAAGTGGGCTGTCACTCATTGCTTGGCAATTTCTCTTGCAGAGACTCCTGAGAAAAAACCCAAAGAGCCATCCGAACTTAAAAAATGTATCTATAAAAATAGTCTCAGGCTGGCTTAAGGGGAAGGCAATTAAGGTGAATGCCTTAGGCCTCAGAAGCCAGCAAGGCTCCAAT
This sequence comes from Nanorana parkeri, assembly GCF_000935625.1. Lineage (NCBI taxonomy): Eukaryota > Metazoa > Chordata > Amphibia > Anura > Dicroglossidae > Nanorana > Nanorana parkeri. The sequence continues at coordinate 353,235 of NW_017307154.1, forward strand.
GAGTGTATTTATTTTATTTGTCACTGCTCATTGCCTAGGAACTTAAAAGTGTAAGGTATATTTTCAAGTCCCTTATGTTGGTGCTATATATATTTATTGACTCCAAGTGCTGGAAATATGCTTTCTACACCAAAGAATAGTATCATTTGTTTCACAGACAACCAAAGTTTGTGTTATTATTTTACTGAACTTAGAGGCCATAAACCCACAATACAATAAACATTGCATTTATTCTTCACATTCTAGCTTCACTTTAGGCTTTTATTGACATGGCTCTAAATTGTTTAAACGGAAAAAAAGATCAATCATTAAGGGGATATGGGCAAACAATCTGTGCAATTTTTCTTTCCTCTAAAAGGAACATAAAAATGTAAAGTATGTTCATATCCTAGAACAGTGCATACCATAATTGTATATCAGTGTGCATACCTGACATCTCAATAGTTATTTCTATATGATGGGGCCCATGGGCCATTACAAAAATAATATTCTGGCCATTATACCTATTTCCCAAAGAATGTGGCTTAATTAGTTTTTCCATCATTTTAGATTCTCCACTACAGACAACCTAGTCATAATCTGATCATTGCAGTATTACATCAAAGCTGACAATTATCTAAAATGCATATGCTCTTATATCAGAAATGATAGTTATGTTCTATAACAAAATGTAGAAAGAAATGTATCTAAAATACTATCTATACATTCTACCAGTCTAACTCATGTTCATGTTTCATTTTGTACTCTCTGAGCATAAGATAAATGTGTTCTCTGAGCATAAAATATGAATATGTTAATATGTTTAATAGTATACAGGGCTATTCAGAAAAGGGTGAAGAGTTTGCAGAAGGCAGAAGTGAACAATCTAGGACAACATAGCTGAACTGGAAAGTGAGCTGAATTGGAGAATTTGTCCAAATCAGCTATTTTAGCCTAGATTGCTCACTTCTCCTGCCTTCTCCAAACTCTTCACCCTTTTCTGAATAATCCTGATAATATCTTCATGCTCCTAGTGAACTACCTAAATACAAACCTAAGGGTTTTATTTATAAACATTTTGAAGATCCATCTGCCCAGCGAATCCCCCTGTTCTTTCAGTGCGAATGGAAGCCAAACGAATGTATCTTTACTTTTCAGTTAGAATCTAATTAAATGTTAAACCCTATTATGGCAATTAGATGGAGTTGAGGAGCATAGGAAATACACACTTATGTCCTATGCTTCATAGCTCCATCTAGGGGCCCAAAGGCAGTGTTACACCACATACATTTGACCTGAAATGAACATATATCTAAGAATGTTTGGTTGTTGCCTCGATCTAATGTTCACAGAGATTTGCAGGGTGAATGGCTCTGTTATTTGTTTTTAATTCTTCTGTCGGACTACAAAGCTCAGCAAGCCCTGTACAAACTGAATAATCCAAAATATTGTACTATAAAGTGCTATTGTGCTCAGCAATAATAACAAATATCACATTCCTTAAATCATATCTGTAGAACTACAACCTGAATTCCTTAAACAAAATGTGCTGTTATACAAACTGCGGGTGTGCTCTTTTCTTCACTTGTTCAGCGGGGAGGTAAATTAATTGGTGAGTGACTGTCCAATTATAAGATATCCTGCACATTTATGGTGATTCTCTCTTGTCTTATTGAAGTATATGATATTTGTTGCTATATGAAAATTCACAGGGTAAGTGGACAGTTAGGTTTGTATGTATATAGTTTGCTAGAAGAACAGCAGAGCTTATATTACTAAGTATATTATATATGTGGATTAATTAACTCTTTTTTAACAGCACCTTTTAGTCAGATATTACACATCTACAAAATTGGAATAGTCATTGTGGGCAGGTTCTCCAGTTTTTGTTTTTTTAATGGGCCTTCTCATGACACCACTAATATAAACCTATATTAATCATTTGTCATTGCAGGTTACAGTGTTATAAATCATTACTTGGCAAGGGAATTTTGTAGTTGGCATACTGTACTAAAATCTGTTAGATGGTGATAGGAACGTATTTATTCTTTTCAACTATATAAAGCTTTCTGGCTTCTGATGTGTAAATGTGTGTATGTGTGTGTGTGTATGGTGATTGGGAGGGGGGTCTACTGTGTTGTAAAATAGCAGATTACTGATACTGGCTATCTGTTACATTCTTGTCCCATGTGATCGTTGTGGAGTGCAGGAAATATTGATTTAGATCTTATTAAATGTTAATTATTTAATAGTAATACTTTTCTGTGCCCGCTTCTCCTTTTTTTTAAGAAACACCAGTTAAAAAACATGTCAAGGAACCTGCAGAAACAAAGAAAGGTATTAAAATAAAAAAAATGTGTTCTACTTTCTTTAAAAGCAGTTCTTCAGCTCCAGTCAAGTGACCATGCCTATGCTGAAAAAAATTATATTATTAGCTGCTGCAGGAAGGAGGAAGCATTTCAATCCCCAAGTTATCACTTACTGGGACTACTATCACTTTCAAACTCTTTTGCAGCAGCAGGAGGCTAATCTGTGTAAGACAACATATTTACAGTCACGTGCATAAAAGGTACTGCACTGACTCTAGGGTTTACATGATGATGTCATCTGTGAGCCAGTATCTTAGTCTAAGAAGGAAATGCTTACCTTGGATAATGCATAACAGATATTGTCCTTCTGTTAAGAAAGAAGGATGAAGGAATTGCCATGTGATGTAGTTCAATCTTTTGGCAAAGTAATAGATGCTGCAAGCGTTACACACTGCTTGGTATGCAATGTATGAATGTAAAGCGACCCTGTTACAAGGATATAAAAAATTCCAAACAGCAGCTACCTGAAGCTGTTTACTACCCTATGCAGTGTGTGGAAAGTCCACTCTTAGCTCTCTTGCATGGCTGCATGCACCGCTGATAACCAACACTTCTGGATGTATGAGTTAGCACTTTGGTTCATCCTGCTGGCTGCTACTTCACTACTCTGTTCTTAGTTCAGCAACATAGTAAAGAACCAACCTGCTATCCAGGGCCGCCGTCAGGGGGGTACGGCCGATACTCATGTAAGGGGCCCGGGCAGCCTCTGGGGCCCGCCCGGGACCCATACAAGAGTATCAGCCGACGGTGAAGGACGAGAAGGCGGTTGGGCCCCCGCAGCAGCTGGGGATGGAGGATTGTCCCTAGCAGTGCAGGGCCCAAGCATTGCCGCTCCAGCGGCTTCAAGACAAGCTGGGGCCCCATCAGCAAAGCTGCTCGTCTGAGGGCAGAAGTGACGTCACGTTGGTGACGTCACTTACGGTCAGTCCAGCGGGTCGAGTGTGCAGGTCAGTGGCGGATCCGAGAGGGGGAGACGCTGCCGTCCTGAAACTGACAGGAGGATAGCGGCTCCGCTCTCCTCCCCGCCTGCCGCTCGATCATCGTGATCGAGCGGCAGGAGGGGAGGAGAGCGGAGCCGCTGTCCCCCTGTCAGTTTCAGGATGACAGCGGCTGTGTCCTGGCCGAGCGGAGGATCGGTAAGTATCATTGATATTTACAGAGCCTCCGTGTACAGCACAAACACTGGAGTGATTGTCTGTCACTCGAGTGTTTGTAAATAACTGGGGACACATAGTACTATGTGTCCCCAGTTATGAATGAACAGAAGGTGATTTACATTACCTCCTGTTCATTCATAAATTTCTCAATGGGGAGAAGCACTCAGTACAGAGGCTTTTCCCCATTGAGAATCTGCTTGATAGTAAATATCTTACTATCAGCAGTTTGTGAATGAATGGGAAGCCTCTGTAATGAGTGCTTCCCATTCAATGAGTGCTGAGGCTGTAGAAAAAGACATTGAGGACTCTGTGTCCTCAATGTCTTTTTCTATTTCAAAAGGGGAATGTCAGGGGTCTGTTTAGACCCCTAAATTAATAATAAATAATAATTTAAAAATGAATTACAAATGTGTAAATAAGAAAAAAGCACAAACCCCCTTTCCCCCACACACACATAACATACACCATATTGTGGTGTACGCCAGGCACATGCTCTGCAGTGCGTTGTTAGAACGCACCGCAGTGCATGATTTTTTTCTATAGTAAAAAAACATTAATTTAACTGTGGCAGCGCATGGCAAAGCTTTGTGACGCATTGCCGTGAGTTGTGATACCTTGTGTTGTAATTAAATATACGCCTGTATCATTTTATCACAACACAAGCACCAACACAGCGCAAAAAACATTTATAACATAAATCGCTTATTTACAGTTTAGCGTTCCTTCATTTTTTTTATAATCCGCCTTTCCTCAGCCTCTCATTGGTGTGGCAGTATTGCTGACTTTATGTAAAATGTATAGCTGGTGGTATTCTGCATAACTGTATAATTATTATACAGGAATGCAGAATACCACCAGCTATACAGGACTACAAATTCCAGCACTGGCGGAACTACCGGGTTGCAGAGGTCGCAATTGCCTTAGCGTTCCGCCTGTTGGGGGGGCCACAGAGGAAGAAGATGCCCCCCGCCCGAGAAAGTGCCACTCCTTCCCCGCTGCTCTGCCACATGCAGCATGTATGGGCGGCTGTGCGGCGGGGCTGGAGAGGCTGTCACTAGTCCAGCAGAATGTACTGCAGGCACCGCCAGGCAGCACATACTTCTGTGTGAGGATCCTCTCCTCTTAGCCCCGCCAGCTGGCCGCCGAAACACAGAAGAAGGGTCCTGCATGAGAGTCAGGTAAGTCTGGACCGGGAAGGGGGGGAAGGGGGATGCTGGTGGAATTCAGAATCCCCCTGATTTTTATTATGATGTATTGCTGGGACTTGAAGTCCTGCATAGCTGGTGGTATTCTGAATTGCTGTGTAATCATTGTAGAACAATGCAGAATAGCACCAACTATGCAGGACTACAAGTCCCAGCAATGCATTATATTTTTAAGTAGGTATGCACCAGTCAATGCCAATACTGGGCATTTTCACAAGAACTCATACTCGTGAAAATGCCCCGATACTAAAAGCAGATACCAGTGTTCTGTCTAGAATACCAACGTAATTGAATTTGCCGACCTCAGCATCTGCGCTTGTGCACAGACCAGTATGATCGAGGAAACCCTGATCCATCTGTGTGCAAACGCAGATACTGGGTTGGCGTTCTCGACAGAACACCGGCACTAAATTTTTGAACTGAAGCGGCTGCCTGAGGTCCCATGCTTGCTGGGGACCTCGGCAGCCTTCCTGTTAACCACTCAGTTTCGTGGTGGTGGGGGGTTAGGGGGGTCCTTCATAGTTTCTTGCCCTGAAGGTTCTAGTTACGTCACTGAATTCCAGCATACATTATACAAAGCTGCAGCGGCAGATCCAGGGATATCTGGATACGTGCTTACACTCTAATGTCCCCCCCACAGTCACATCAGTCTCTTTACGGAGGAGCTTACACTCTAATGTCCCCCCACAGAGACTGATGTGACTGTGGGGGAGACATTAGAGTGTAAGCTTCTCTGTACAGAGACTGATGTGACTGGCTCAGTGTTCTCTGTACAGCACTGTGGTATATGTCAGAGCTATACATAAATGTATAATGTATAATAATAACGATGCGGGGGGCGGACGCTGTGCGCGTGGGGGTTGGTATGGGGAGCGGGCGGTGTAGGGGGCCCGGCCTAAAGCCGTGTAGGGGGCCCCGAAATTTCTGATGGCTGCCCTGCTGCTATCTGCTAGATAGGTAAGTACTCAACATCTTCTAATATAGTAAATAAGTTGTGCTTGATCTAAGTGAATGTGAATACCAAAGTAAAGAATAAATCATAAACAACACATAAACATCTAAATAAATACCGTAATCTTCTATCTCATTGTGTGATCGATACGTCAGTGTGTAAATGTCCAAAAAATTATTGAGGCATGTGATATGTGGAACGTATATTCATCCACCCCACAATATATCAATAAATATATGTGTGACAGACGCGCCGGGCTCACTTATTGTAGCTCGGAGTAATCTGTGACAAACAAGCAAAAAACAAATAAAGAAACCTAGTTGAAATCCTTATATAAATAACCCGTGGGTCTAGCACTCTTGCAAGTGTAAACTTAATCTGGTGAACAACAATAGTGGTTTGAGTACCTAATCGTGAAAATATAATAATTATATGCACACACTTTTTAGTATCTCAGTCACCCGAAATGGGCAGTGATTGAATCCAAATTAGTGGATGTCTGTCACACATATATTTATTGATATATTGTGGGGTTGATGAATATACGTTCCACATATCACATGCCTCAATAATTTTTTGGACATTTACACACTGACGTATCGATCACACAATGAGATAGAAGATTATGGTATTTATTTAGATGTTTATGTGTTGTTTATGATTTATTCTTTACTTTGGTATTCACATTCACTTACTATATTAGATACCTTTTCACACAAAGTTGCTGCTGGTCCTATAAACTATTTAGCACCCATTCCCAGCGCAGTGAACCTTGGAACCAATCACTCAACATCTTCTGTTACAGAGGGTTGCTGGTTAAACATTTTTTATCCTAGCAACATATAGTCACTTTAACATGAAAAATATGTGTGAGGCTAATTATGCAAAAATGGCTTATGCACCATAGTTTTTCCAATGCCAATGTAAATATTATTTCTTTATAGATGTTGGGGTAAAACCACATGAAAAGGAGACTGCACCAACTAAGGAAGGTACTAATACATGACAACTCTTTCTAAATAAATAAACAGTATCTTAAAAAGACAGCATTCTTTTGATTTATCAAGGGCCTATAAAGTAAGTTATTAGCATATAGCCATGTGTTATAGCTAAACTCTTGGCTGAAGATAAAGTTACCCTTGCAGTGGGTCCCCAGTGGGTACTGCCAGGGTTAACTGCTCATTGTGTCTAGGGAATGATGGATAAGGTAAACTACTTACCTTATTTCTTGCTCCCACAGCAGCTAATGCTCTACTCTGTTGTCCATGATGATACCCATGATGTATGTGGGTCTTTAGTGTCCTCACACACATTGCAGGCTGTTGCAGAACAGTGAAGTATCTATTCATAATTCTCCTAGACAAAATGAGCAGTTAACCCTTACTTTGCAGAAGGGGGCCACTGCAAGGGAATCTTTTTTTCTAGTCCAGAGCTAAACTTGAATGTATTGTTTTTTGGTTGGCTGCATGAATTACACTGTATAGGATGAAATAGCATAGCGATTGGCAAATGTATGACTTTTTTAAAGACAAAGAGCCAATGGAAAGAATGGTAGCCACATACGTGTTTTTTCATGATGTAAATATAACTCATTCATGATGATTAATGTTTAAAAATATTATCCATGTATTATATGTAATATTATGTATGTATTATATTGTATCTTTGAGCAGTTTTTTTAAATAAAACTATTAGGTATTTCACCAAAAAGTTGTAATGAAATACAAGCCATTATATAATGTGCCTCCATCAATAATATTAGAGATCAACATGTCCTAAAGCTGATATTTTAGCTTGTGTGTGGTCCCCAGGAAAAAAAAAAAAAACCTCACCAAACTCCATTTCCAATTTCTGCAGCCAATACAAAGAAAAAGATGGTGCCATGCTCCCACAGTAAATTAGAGGAAGATAAAATAAATAATAAAAGAGCAAGGTTGCATAAAGTAGAAAATGTATTGTGCCTTGGGAGGGAGTTGTAAAACAAACTCCTCTGTGGAATTGTTAGCACTACAGTCTTTAATAGATATACATAGACAGTCAATGAAAAGACCCAACCCAAAATGTATTTGTTTATGTTTAGGGGAATTTGATTTTATTATTATTATTGCTCTTACATACAACATGTTGAATCATCAGAACCCTAAACCCAGAGCACAGCACAGTAGCAACACCACTTGTGAGAACAATAGTCATAGGCAGAAGTGCCCTAGATGCACACTGCAGATGTACAGATGTAATGAGGCTCACAGCTTTATCTTACTCTCTAAGAAGGATAAACATTAACTTTGCTAAATGAGCAGTCTCTATTTTTCAACTACATTGTGTTGTAGCAGCTTCTATGCAGCTTTCTTCAGGTCAAAGATTTAAATAATTGGCATAGGTAAAGCAATTTTCCCTGCTGGATATTTAACAATGACAGCACAGTTTTCCAAAGTAAAAATTATTTTTCAATGTCTCAGTCTATTTCCAATAATATGCTTGCCTGATATGGGACAGATTTACTTTAAGAACATTTGAACTAACTATCATTGTGTTCTTTAATATTTAGAAAAAACAGTGATAACACCTGAAAAAGTGATAACATCTGAAAAAGAACTAATAAAAAGTAAGTAACTGAGATGTACGCTGTTGTAAATGACAGTTTTGGCACATGAGAAAGTGTTCTTGAAAAGTCGCATATACTGATAAATCTCTTTTCTGTCAGCTTTTTTAAACTTTACTTTCTCTTTAAAATAAAAAAATAGTCAGATACCTTTTAGACATTCTCATTTGCAACTATGTGTCACTGCATGGAAATACATTTTTGATGATCAAGTCATATGCAGTCCACAATTAAACATCTTCCTGCCAGAATTATGCAGAACATAACCCTCAAAGGAAATGGCTACACATTTCAACTCAGGCAGGGTCATTTTCAAGTCAAAGTTTCTAATATCTGGTGCACTACAAAATATGGACATTTTATTATCATTAAGAGGGTTATTCACAAAGCTAGCCGAAGGATCAGCCGTTGCTCTGGCTGATCCTTCAGCTAGATTTGGCCGCCTCTACCGTTCGGTTCAGTAGAAGGACTGCTGTACGGGCTATTCACTTTAGGATGTACAGCTCCCCGAAGCTGGCCGATCGGCTTAGCCGAGCCGAAGGCATATGCTTCAGCTCGACGGAGCTGAAGTGAAACCGGAAGCGGGGCGAACGGCAGGTCATTGGCCGGCCGAAAGCCTTGCAACTGACAGTTGGGCGGAGCCAGCCGTGATCCCAGGTTACCTGGGGACGCTGAACTGTCATTAAACACTGACAACTTGGCAGAGGCGGCCGTGACATCGCGGCCGGCTCCGCCCAGTTGTTATTCAATGGCCGGGACCTGCTAGAAGACCTGCTAGAAGATTGCTAGCTCCGCCCAATTGTCTCTTTCTTTTTTACATTTTTTATTTTTCCAATAATCTTTCTTTTTTAATTTTTTCAATAATCTTTAATTTGTTTCTTTTTTTTAAGATCTGTATTTCTTTTTTTAAATTGATCATTTATTTTCATTTGTAAACATTTTTTTCTACTTTTTTTCCTACTTTTTTCACTGTTTTTCTATTCTGCTCAGTACCACAGAAGTACTGAGCAGAATAGCCAAACCAAATGCCGCTCGGCAGCATTCGACTGCCGTTCGGCCCCTATGAGAATTGGCCGAACAGCAGCAAGTAGCCCGCTGGAGGTTCGGCTCAGCCTATTCAGATGTTGGATCAGCTGAGTCAAACTCCATCTGCACTTCGGCTCAGCCGAACATGCTGAGCATGTTCGGCTGAACCGAAGCCAGCCGAAGCAAGATGATGTACAGCTAATTTTAGCCGATGTATGGCTGAAATCAGCTGTACAAGCCTGAAGTGAATAGCCGAACTTCGGTTCGGTCGTTCACTCGCCTGCCTTGTGAATAACCTTTTAAGTGTTGCTCACTAGTTTGTAGTTGAATATGTTTATGTATATGTTTGTTTTTTACTTGCAACTGTGGTCAGCCAATCTCGGTATATATGTACCTCTTGAACAACACAAAGGCAAACAAGTTAAGTCCTTATTTACTGGTTCAGCATTGAGCTTTCTGGTTCAGCTTTTTCTTTTTTGGGTCATTTATTTTTTTTGCCTCCAGTTTTCTCTTAGTAATATGAATTAACCATCATCTTTGTCTGGTGAACAATAAGCCAATCCAGGAAGCAGTACTGTAGGATGGTACAATAACTTTGTCTAATCTAGCTTGAATTTGTCATATCACTTGTGTCAGAATGTGAAAAAAATAGCTGATACTTTACACTACTGCTAGCTCTCATACAAAGCTGTCACTGATAGCTCATATCCGCACTAATAATAAACTCAGAGTGGTTCCTAATCATGAAAGCACTATATCAGCTATGGCTGACAAAAAAGCCTTCAGCTTGAAAAGGGCACTGCAGATGCCACAGAAGCCTGAATGTGGCAGTTTGCATATGTTTAATACTCTTATTGTCATACAATTACAGTAATAAGAAAAATTAACACATTTTAACTAGAAATAAATTATGTTTATACATATCATTAAATATAACAAAACAGTGTTTTTATTAAAACAATGTTATACAGTATATACAAGTCTTACATGTCCTACAAAACATAAACATGCATTAGGTATGCAAATCAGTCATAGAGGTATTGTGAAGCTGATTCTGAAAAATGTGCATTGGGCATTGAGGCATTATTAACCTCTAGTCATAAAAGTGTTAAGGCTTGTAATATATATCTCAAACTAGAATGACTCCTTTGTATTATAATCCTTCCATACTAAGGGGTCTATTCATTAAGCTGCTGTAGGCAGCCGAGTGACTAACCGACCCGAAGTGAAGTGATCCGAACGCTGTTTGGCTATTCACTTCAGGCTGGTACAGCTGATTCCAGACTCTGTACATCTGTGGTACCAAGCGGAATAGAAAAACAGTTAAAAAAGTCGTAAGAAATAAAATAGAAAACGCTTGGGCGGAGCTAGCAGTGACAGCAAGCTCCACCCAACTGTTTTCTATTGGCCGGGCGGTTCTGCTGCCGTCAGAATAAAATAAAAAATCACCATAGGAATGCATAGCTAGATTCCTATTGGCTATTTCACTTTTCAATAGCCAATAGCAAACTGGCTATTGCACCTGCCCTCTGCTGCTGTCAATCACCAGAGGGGCACCTGATGGAGAACTGCAGGTCCCCCTCTGCTGATTGACAGCAGCAGTGGGCGGGTGCAATATCTAGTTTGCTATTGGCTATTGTAAATTGAAATAGCCAATAGGAATCTAGCTATGCATTCCTATGGTGATTTTTTTTCTGACGGCAGCCAATGGCTCCGATGTCAGAAGAAAAAAAAAATCGAGCAGGGAAAGGTTTACTCTGCTCTATCGAGCAGAGTGAACCTTTCTGGAAGAAAGTGTTTCTCTCCCGGGCGGCAGGGAGTCGTATTAGACTCCCAGAGCGTCCACAAGAGTAATGACAGATGGCGTTCCTGGTTACCAGGTAACCAGAAACGCCATCTGTCATTGCACACTGAGAACACGGAGAGGCCGCTCTCAGTGTGTAATGACAGCGTCCCTGGTTACCTGGTAGCCAGGGACGCTGATCTCTCTGAAAGTGGCCGGAGCCAGCCGTGAGATGACAGCTGGCTCCGCCCAGCTGTCAGAAGCAGGTTGTCAGCCAGCTTCGGCTTTCACCGTAGCTCAGTCAAGCCGAGGCATAGTGAATAGAACCGAAGGGGTCCTGGGGCCGAAGCTAGCCGAAGGATCAGCTGAAGCTACGGCTAGATCCTTCGGCAGCTTCGTGAATAGACCCCTATGTTTAATTAAGAAAACTCAGATTCAAGTAAATTGAGTGAACTTACAGGTTTGGTGGATATCATTACTGACCCACTGACTTGCTCACTAACTAGCTTCACTTTTTGCCTGAAATTGCTCTTTAAATCAAAGGCTTGTTATCATTAGTGCACCAATGCCCATAATGTTTTATCCTTTAGAAACACCAGCAGAAAAACGTGAAAAATTATTAAAGGAGCAAAGACTTGAAAAAGAAATAAAGGAGCAAATAAAAAGTAAGAATACAAATACCCTGGCTAAAATGTCTGTCTCAAAGTAACAGTAGTACATTTTTTTAAATAACTAAAACTGTTATTGATGCACATAGAATTTATTTAAACATGAAGTTAAATGTCATCATAACAATGGTATTGCCTTTTCTAGCAGCTCCAGTGAAACAAGAACAAGATGTTACAAATAAAACAAAAGGTAATTGGTAGAAATTGTTATTATAATTTATCTGCATTAATTTGATCCAAAGCTTGTCAAAATGAAGCAAGAATATGTGTCTCTCTTATTTTTACATCTGACTGGCAACATCCCCTCTTTCCTTTTCAATGGTGTTATACACAGACCTTAAAAACACGATTAGCTACATGTATAATGTTTGACAGATTCATATGACAATCCAGCTATCTGTGGCAAGATCACACCAATAGCAATATGGATCTGGCAAATATATCTATGAGAAGGTTGGACATTTGTCAACCCTTAAACTGTATGTTACATCAAATTTAATTATTTCATATATCTATCTGTGTATTCATTAAGATGTTTGAAAATATAGCCCATTCTTTTATATGTATTTATTTGCTTCATTGCTATTGCAATCTGACTACCCCAAACATGAAAGCGGATCTGTGCTAGCACGGTGAGTTTGCAGCGCTAAGTTTGCTGGTTGAAGCTACAGGATGACTCCATGTCAGTGTGCCTGTAGCCCTCTAGTAAGCTTTCTCATCATGCCCCCTGCCCAGCTTTGCTTTGCCTGACTAAATCTATATAGACAGAGAACATATTTCCCTGTTTACATGGATGCAATTCAGCTGCCCACCCTCAAACGAAAGTGACATGCCCCTAAGAGATCTCAGTGACCCGGCTGCCTACTCTACCTGACCCTGCTTTGCTCCTATAACTGGAAGTAACTGGCTGTCTGTACTGCCTCCTGTTGCTGCCAGCCATGGGAACAGGGCACTTATTAGGGGGCTGGGAGGATGGAGAGCAGAAGCCATGTGGAGCTCATAGCTTCCAGGGAGGACCTGAGCTGCTCCTCACTATGGCTTCCCTGCACCCAGCCTTCTACTTCTACCAGGGTCACCCTTCAGAAGCACCTAGAGCTGCCACTTTAGCCATCCCACCATCTGTGCCCCTGTCACAACATGCATGCTCGACTGGCTAGGCTAGCAGGGAGCTCTAGTGTAATGCCATTTAGCTGTCCTCTCTTAGGAATATCCCCTCGCTCAAGAAGAGATACAGGCAGGAAGGCCATGGTCACATGTCAGTGGGATCCAATATTAAAACCGGTATATCAAACTTTAAATTATTTAAATGCAGTTTTCAAATGACTATTTGAATAACATAATGTGCTTTGATTTAATTGACTTTATGTATGCTTTAACAATTGACTTATCCAACACAAATAATGTAAGTAAAACCAAGAACATAACTTTTATATATTTTAGTTAGCCAGTCATTAGATGGTGGCTACATTAGCTTCCTTTTTCAAGCTAAGAGTGCTTTTTGCAAGTACACAGAACGGCAGTATTTTTATTAATTCCTGTGTGTTGACCTAGAAGCATTAAATTATGTCATTGTATTTGAGTAACTTACCAGTTCCATGATGCCTAATGCAATAGAGATGAACCAAGGCAGACATGTTTGAAGTGCAGCCTGCCATGCCTTCATAGATACAGTGGAGAAGTAGTTGTCACCCTGGGACAGTGAATGTGCTATTTGCAATATTACCAGGTGAAAATAAAGGAAAAAATCCTGAATACAATTAATACTACATGCCTATATATAGACTGGTATAATGCAAAATATTATGTTATTCTTTTGGGATTTAGATACAATGTGACCCATAGGGGGTGATTTACTAACCTAAACACACGCACGCACCAGGTGCGTGTGATTTTCACACAGCAAAATGTATTTATCAACCAAAAAGTCTCTAAAAGCATATTTCCACTAATGCCATATATGGAAAAATCATGCACATGATGCATATATAATGCTGCTTCACAGTTTAGACAAAAATGGTTAGCTCATGCATTTACATTCATGCATTCATCAACGCAAGCAACACAACATAGAGCTAATTTACACAACATCACCTTGCAATTCATGCAGGGCTTTGCACAACACACCTGCTGGGTGTGTACACACTACAAAGGTGTTTAGATTCCACCCATAGATCATGCTGGGAGGGAACACACTACAGAGGTGTATACATGTTCGTGGTGTGTTTATAAGGTTAGTTAATCAACCCCATAAAGTTAGTCCTAAACACTTAATCCCCCCTTCCCCAATAACATAAGCTCTAGAGTGAACCTGCCTTTAACACATAACCCCCCTTTACCTAACACTTAACCTAACTCCTTAAATAAACCCTTAAACCTCAACCTCCACCCAACACTTTACCTCTAAAGGTTGCCCTTAACCTTTATTAACCTGAAAACTTTTCCAAACCCTTAAACTGAGCCCAACACTAAGCTCTAACAGCACTCATATTCTGCCGCTTGCTCATCTCTTCCTATACTGGGAATCTCTGTGCTAGCAAGGATTTTCATGCTGCAATCATGTTGTGATCCCTGTGCTATAAGAAACCTCTTCTCATAAACTATTACAGGTAATAAAGGTATAATTGTGTTAATTATATATACATTTATTACTTACAGGAAATACTTGTAGTTTGCTGATTTTGTGTTGGTGTATTTAAATTTTCCTGTTTACATTTATGCACATTTTAACACACTGAGAGGTGAATATTGTAGTTAAATCCTGCAATAACTATAAGTGTTGCTTGTTTTATCTATACCTTGAAATAGATAAACAGATAACACTTTGCACTACATTTGTAAGATATCAAAATAAAATATTGAACACGGTAAAGTAATATTATTCTTATTATATATATGTATGTTTTTATTCAGAAACACAGGTTAAAAAGCATGAAAAGGAAGCAATACAACCTAAAAAAGGTAAAGCTAAATACATTTAAGTTGAATGTGACCACACATACAAGAAATGACCAAATGTGCAGTTAATTAAGTAGAATTTTAATTAAAGTTGACCTACAATGCAAAACTAAAAAATAGAATGTGTAGTTATTTTGCACCTATTTTCCATTTTTATTTATTATGGCCAGGAGTGAAAATAGATAAATATTGGATATTATTTTGTATTTCATAAGTCAGCAGGTAGAACTTCAATATCCTTATTTACTTGTCTTACAGAGACTACTCTATTCGGCTCTACTATTCTGCTCAGTACATCCGAGGTACCGAGCAGAATAGAAAATAAGTGAAAATATTTTTTTTTAAAGTTGAAAAATTATTTTAAAAATGTAACATAATAGGAAAATTACAAAATAAATAAAAATATTTTAAAGAAAATAAAAAAATATTTAAAAAAATGTTTAATGATTCATACTCTGAATAGTCTGAAGTTGTTAGTGGTGTACCCAAAAGTTCAGTGTTGGGTCTCTTACCTTCCTTAGTGACACAGCTTCAGAAATTTTTTTGCTTCTGGGGACTGGAGCAATTTTGCCATTTTTGCTATATGTTTGTTTAACCATAATTTCAAACTTCCCCATGCATTACACCTGCACATATTATATACCATTTTTAAAGGACAAAATGTGACATATGCATATATAAATTATTATTATTTTTTTTAAAGTTTATGCAAACAAAATGGAAAAAAACGCATTTTTCACAGCTTTGGCCATAATTATATGTACATAATTAGTGTAGCTAACAGAAAGTAAGTTATAAGAAATTCTTCTATTTGTCCTGATTTATAGGGTATATCATATGTCTGGGATTTCAGTTTATTTTGAGAGTTATAGGTCACAAAATAGAAGGAGTGAAATACAATTTTAGTGTGGAACAATTTTAGAATGTGGTATGTTTTTCTCTTGTCTTTAATAGCCTCCTTGGCACTATATTTTCTTATAATTTTTTATTAAACTTATTTTTGTTTTAACTTTTTGACTTTTTAAACTTTTTGACTTTTTTAATTTTTAAAATGTTTAAAAATGTATTTATGTTAAACTAGGGGGCACTACGGAGTTATCTTTTAATTTACAGGGGCTTTCATACTTAGTATTTCTGAGTAGAATACAGTATTCTCCTCAGAGATACTTTGCATCACTTTTGTTACAGAGCCGACAGTGAGCAGCTGCCGGCTGTGTGACTGTCACAGCTCTGCATTCACAGCATTTAGCTGTCACTGTGATCACAGGACTGTGGCCACCTAATCTGCTGTTGAGAGGTTGCCTTGGACCCTGAGGGACCCATCAACAGCAGTAACTCAATGAGCTGCTGGTCCCTTCATGGACCAGCGCTCATTCTAATGATTGGCGGAATTATCCCATCACTGGTTGTTAACGAACGGAACGATCATGACGGGATAATTCCATCATCGGTTGGGAAGTGGTTAATCTACTTATAAATGATGAGTTTGGGATAAAAAATACAATTTCTGTATGTCTTGAATGCACTGTTTGCAAATTTAGGTAAATGTTGATAAATGTAAAGTTATGCACTTGAAAAATAAAATCATGCATGCATCATACACTCTAGGGGGAGTATATTTGGTGAAGTCAGTCATGAGGAAGGACTCAATAATAGCATGCAATGTCAAGCTGCAGTTTCTAAAGCAAACAAAATACTTTCTTGTATTCTTGTATAGTCTCCAGAGAAAGAGACATAATCCTGCCCCTGTACAAAGCATTAGTGAGTCCTCATCTGGACTTTATAGTTCAGTTTTTGGCACCAGTTCACAAAATGGTTGTTGTGGAACTGGGGAAAGTGCAGAGAAGCGTAACTAAACTCATAAGAGGTATGGAGGAGCTCAGCTATGAGGAAAGATTAGCTAAACTGAATTTATTATCTCTTGAAAAGAGGTGAGTAAGGGGGATATGATCACCATGTATATATAAATAGATAAATGGTCCATATAGTGAGCTTGGTGCACATTTATTCACTTTAAGGTTGCTGTCAAGGACTGCGTCTGGAGGAAATGCAAATTAACCTTTGCATGCAGAAAGGCTTCTTCACAGTTAGAGCTATGAAAATGTGGAGTAGAGTCTCTCAGGAGCTAGTTCTAGCTAGGTCAGTTAACTGTTTAAAATAAAATCTGGAACAGGAAGTAATTTTTTCCCCCTGTTGGAGCAAAGTGAATCATGCTTAACCTCCCTGGCGGTATTCCCGAGTGTAGCTTGGGGTTACTTTTCCATACCATAAGCGGTAACCCCGAGCTACACTTGGAATTGCCGCAAAGCTTGCCCCTTGAGCTGCGCTGTGTTCTCCGGCCGATGCAGGCATCCGTCTTCCGGGTTCCGTCCCCTGCGAGCGTACGCGTCGCAGGGGGGCAGAACCGGTGGGATATTTTAAAAAAACCTGACAAAAACAAAAAAAAATAGAACGAAAAATCTGAGTTGCCAGCAGAACAGCAATAGAGGTGACATCTTCCCATGGATACCTGTGTTCCTGTGACAGCTGTCTAAGAGGACATTTCCATCATTTGCATTGTATTTCCATCTGCTTTATTGACTCTCATAAAATACTGCTCAGTCTCTCTCAAGGTCTGATATGCTCTAAAATGTGTCACCACAATGAGGCTTAATCATTTGATTAAATCAGTTTGTGGTGAAATATGTTAGAGTGAAGGAGACTTTGAGGGGGACTGAGTAGTATTTTGTTGGAGTCAATAAAGTTGTTTTTAATGGTTATGGCATCAGAGTGCATCTTTTTGGGATTTACAGATTTAATAGATTGGGAGTGTAGACAAGCTCCATGAGCAAGCACCTGGGTAGTTTGTAAATACCAGGAAGGAGCAGGGTCATCTTTCTCCCATGCTGTATTGCTTTTAGTTTTAGATAGAGTAAGGAAAAGTTAGAAACGCGGTCTGGTTTTTAATGCTGCCTGAAATCCTACTGAATAGATTCATCCACTATTTGTCCAGGTGACCACTGTCAACAAGACAGAAAGTGAGAAGAAAACCCAAAATGTAGAGTTGTTACCAGAACTATAACAGAGAGGAAACCTTTCAATAGTGATACTTGTTCCTGTGACAACAGTCTTAGAGGAGATTTCCCTCACGTTACCTCCCAGATTTCTTCTAACTTCCTGTTATGTCTACAGGGCAGAAAGTGAAATTAGAAATCTATCCAATGGGATACAGATGGCAAAAAAATCTGGGCAGGGTATTATTAATTCCCTACTCTATCCTAAATAAAATGTTTTGTCTTTAGATACAGATTGATTTGATTGACTGATGATTGATAGATTGATATATCTCCTGTCTTCTACTTATACTCAATGCTTTCTCTCTGTGTGACCTGGCTGTTCTGCCTGGAAGAGTAGCTCCACACAAAGCATATTTCTCTATTCTTAGTGAGACTGGGCAGAATTTGATTTCTTTCAAAACCTTCACTATTGTCTGATAAACCTCCTTACAGATCGTACAACATCAGGTGACATGTCTCTGCCTGGTCAGTAATAAAAATCCACTGGAGAACAAACAGTAGGAGTTACTCTTTAAATTGTTTAAAGTTACACAAACAAGAAAGCATGCATACTGTCTGCTCCATCTAAATAAAATTAGCTATCTCTGTTTGTTTTAGGGATCTCATCTTGCAATAATATAGTTTCTGTTCTCAGAAATACAGTATATTTTTATTTTTGTTTGTTTTATCTTTGCTAGTTAAACCAGTAAAAGAGCTTGAACGAAAACCAGCAAAAGTTAAAAATGGTAATTTATTTAAAAGGTTCTATTTTAATAAGTGTTTGTTTATGTTCATAAGCAGATACATTGAGATTAATGTTTTGTAAAGGTCAATGTATAATAAAATAATACCTGCTATTTTTGGCCAAAAAATATTGTTTAAATGTTTGTAAGTTAAAGAATGTGAAAAGCAATGATTTTGGTTGTATCCTATGCCCACGACTTCTCTAGAGTCTCTCCCATCCTCTGGAACTCTTTACCCAAAACTGTCCATCTATCTCCCACCGATCCCTAAAGACGCATCTCTTCAGGGAAGCCTATCCCACCTCAACCTAACCACTGAACTATCTTTCTCAAACAATTCATCCCCACACAGCTACCTCCTCATGAATCACTTGCTCCTCCATTTTAGATTGTAAGCCCTCATGGGCAGGGCCCTCCTTACCATCTTGTCTTGAATTGTATTGTAATTTTAATGTCTTCCTTATTTTGTAAAGTGCTGCTCAAACTGTATATAAAGCCTGTATAATAATAATTATAATATTTTATGCTTAAAGGAAATCTGTAATGGGGAAGTTAGTAGTATTAAGTAGTCAAATTGAACTTGACTTGTTTTGTGATGTTGAAAACAGTGGCTCCCTCACCAAGGGGTCTATTCACTAAGGCAACCGAGTGAATGACCGACCTAAAGCGAAGTGAGCCGAACGCTGTTCGGCTATTCACTTCAGGCTGGTACGGCTGATTTCAGCCGTATGTCGGCTGAAATCAGCCGTACATCGAGGGACCTGATGGAGAACTGCAGCAGTGGGCGGGTGCAATAGCTAGTTTGCTATTGCAAACTGAAATAGCCAATAGGAATCTAGCGAGCCATTCCTATGGTGAAATTGTTTTTTTATTCTGACGCCAGCCAACATCTCCGTGTCAGAATAAAAAAGAAAAAGCAGTGTTTCTCTCCTGGGCGGCCGGGAGCGGGAGACTCCCGGAGCGCCCGGGAGAGTTAGGCTGTCTGGAGATCAGTGTCCCTGGTTAGCTGGTAACCAGGGCTCTGATCTCTTTGCAAGTCGCCGAAGCCAGCCGTAACATCACGGCTGGCTCCGCCCAGCTGTCAGAAGCAATGGCCGTCCGCTCGGCCAGCTTCAGCTTTTACCTCAGCTCAGTCGAGCCAAAGCATATGCCTTTGGCTCAACTGAGCCCCCCTGCCGACTTCGGGAGCTGTAGGGTTATAGTGAATAGCCCGTACAGCAGTCCTTCAGTTCTACTGAACCGAAGGGGTCCTGTGGCCGAAGCTAGCCGAAGGATCAGTCGAAGCTAAGGCTATATTCTTCGACTGCTTCGCAAATAGACCCCTAAGTGTTTGAAATATACCCCAACAATATACCAAACATGGGAAATCCAGTCACTTTAATCAAATCACCATGGTGTCATGAATTGTGTAAAGGGGGATATTGATTATTCAAGAACACAATAGTAGGTGTAGTACTGTGCTACACCCCAGGGAAACAATGTGAAAACATGCTGACAGTACCTTTTCTCCACCACAAGATGTCTTCCGGGTTGAATGCTGCTTCAGTGTCACTGAACCCGGAAGCCTGAGAAAGACTGTAAGTGCAGGGCATCATGACCCTGTCCTTTGAGTGTAGCACAGAGTGTAGCACTATGAGTACAGGACTCATAGGGTGTTGATGCAGAAGACATCATTACATCAACATTTCTCTCTGCATCATTCAGGACCCCCCACTGCTTCCACACTTCCAAAATTCAATAAAGAAATAATTGTTAATAAATTAATATTGAACGCCAATTTTGAAATATTCCTGCATTGCATAAAATGCATTTGTATTTTTTCATTTTCTTAGAAACGACAGTGAAAGAGCTTGAGAAAAAACTGGTCAAAGAAACCAAAGGTATACACATAAATATTGTTCAGTTACTTAAAACGTGTTCCATTAGCTGAAATAATTAGAATTGTATTTTAAATATGTAATTTTGTATTGATTCATTATTTTTGCATAGCTAGGAGTAGTGCCCATTTTTACCATCATTTATGTCAATATCATAAGTGAGGCAGAAAAATCAGCTTATATTATATCTTATATTTTATTAGATTAGATTAGATTAGTGAGTATTAAGATGCCCTTATGATGAGCTTTTGATCACTCGGTAGGAAGCAATTCAACACAAATATTTCCTTTTACTTCAGATAGTGTTTGTTAAAAACAAACATACCTCAGTGAATAAGATGAAGCTACCCTAGCCTGTTTTCTATTTAACTGCCTAAAATGTGGATCAGAGAGAAATGTTATTTCCATTGTTATAGCCCTGATGTTGCTTGGAAATTTGAAGTAAATATAGGTTAGGGCAAAAATTAAAGCAGAATTATGGGGAGAGGGAAATACACTTATCCCCATAATTAGAGCCCACATGTGTGACATTACAGCTGTCACAAATCAGCTCTATTGATTGAAAACTGAGCGATCACAAACCACTGATCGCTATGTTCACGATCTCCATACAGAGAGCAGTGACTATCACTCCCCACTTCCCACAGGGATTCCTCCCTTCCCTCTGTTCCTCCAGCATTGACTGGAGGGATAGATTGGGAAGGGGCATGCACAGCTGGCTCTGTCTTTAGAGAGGCAGAGCCAGCTGTCAATCAAGTAGCAGGGTGGATCCCAACAATATTATTGGGATCCATCCTGACTGCAGCACTACTCTGTGCTGCAATAGCCTGCTATATGCTGAGTTTTGGGGCACAGGAGGACATTAGTAAATGTTTGGCCATAGTGCTCTTTTAAGTTTGCCTCATGTTTCACAATTTGTACAATCATCTTTACATTCAACAAAAACTGTGTAGCACAAGGGACTACCTGATCAGATGGAAAGTGAATGGACTGTATACATTAACCCTCACACTACATGGTTTCTGGTAAATGTAAGGTAGATTGTACAGTCAAATATAAATATGTGTGGCCAGCTTTACTCCTTTAGCAAATGAGTCCCTACATGGTTTAATGCAAATGAAAATAAAAAAGTTATAATGCATATATAATGTTTATATTCTTTTTGAAAATCAACAGAGGAAAAAATTGAAAAGGAACCATCAGAACTAAAAAAAGGTAACCTTTTGCATAATGTATTTACTTAATTCACTTACATAGGACAGACTCATTTTTAGCACCTTATTGGATACATAGGTTATTCACTAAGGGGTCTATTCACAAAGCTGCCGAGGGCAGCCGAGTGAATGACCGATCTGAACTGTTCGGCTATTCACTTCAGGCTGGTACAGCTAATTTCAGCCGTACATCGGCTGAAATCAGCCGTACATCGGCTTGCTTCATGTGGCTTCGGGTCGGCCGAACATGCTCAGCATTTATTATTATCGCTCCCTCTGCCATTTTCAGGCAAATTTGGCAGCCGCCTCAGGCCACGCTGGAGCTTTGCAGCTGCCTAAATTTGTGTGAATACACAAGTCTGCCCAAGGCTGGCAGCCGCGGAAATATCCCAGAAGGAGAGGCCAGGTGAGTGCGCTGTACCCTGGGGGAGAGCCGGGGGGCAGTGGACACATAGGCGGTAAGAGGTGGCACAGTAGCGGTCGAAGAGCCAGATGGGGGGGCTTATTTTCTGGCAGTGCCCCCCCCAGACTAGACTCTGGATCCGCCCCTGCCTGGGGCGCCAGGGAGAGTTAGCTGTTTGGAGATCAGTGTCCCTGGTTAGCAGGTAACCATGGAAGCTGATCTCACTGCAAGTGGCCGGAGCCAGCCGTAAGATCATGGTTGGCTCCGCCCAGCTGTCAGAAGCAGGCTGTCGGCCAGCTTTGGCTTTCAGCACGGCTCAGCCGAGCCGATGCATATGCGTTCGGCTCCGCCGAGCCGCTCGGCCATGATCGGGAGCTGTACGGGCTATTGTGACTAGCCCGTACAGCACCCCTTTGGTTCTACTGAACCGAAGGGGTCCTGGGGCCGACGCTAGCTGAAGGATCAGCCGAAGCTAAGGCCAGATCCTTCGGCAGCTTCGTGAATAGACCCCTTACTTTCTGAACCAAAAGCAACAAAGCTTCTAATGTCGTAAGAAACCTAGTTACCAATCACATTGAAAGAACTATAGTGATACCCTTTGAAAACCAGTTCTGGTTTAGCAGCCACAATATGAAGTTGTAAAAGCTTCTGCTCCCTTTTTATCCTTGATGATATTTTTGCTAGGAAAGACCCAATGTGGAACAGATGAAGACATAAGAATAATTAACACAACTATAAACTATTCTTACATTTAAAGCCACTAAAAATATATTTTTTTATTTCTTTCATTATATTGAGGAAATAGTGGAAGCAATATTGGTTTGAGCCTCTCCAGAGCTGATTCAGAGAGATTCAGGATCTGAATCATATGTGCGGTAGTGGCCACAGCTCCCTGCAATGCCACATACTGATGACAGTATAGAGGTTGACAGCAGGAGCCGCTTGCTGATAATAAGAATTATTATTTTTTTATCCTGTGGCCATGACAGCTTCAGAGAGAGTGTTTCCAGAACTGTCAGGGCTGTGGAATAAAAACAACTTTCATTCATTCTATCAGCAAACGGCTCAAGCAGTGTCAACATGAGTTGTGACACAGCTGCATAGGTGCTGGCAGATAGTAGCATCTGATACGCCAAGAAATATAAAATCCCTATTCATTTTGCAGGGATTGTAAATACAAGAAGAAGAAGCAATTTAAAAATGTAGCATATCTCTCTCTCTCTCTCTCTCTCCCTCTCTCTCCCTCTCTCTCTCTCTCCCTCTCTCTCGCTCTCTTGCTCTCTCTCTCCCTCTGATATATATCATCCAAAAGCAAAGTGGAAACAGTAAAACTGGTCAATTTATGATCTCATTTTGGTAGTATAAAATACACACAAAAAA
>NW_017307154.1:376867-413470 GCF_000935625.1 Nanorana parkeri
TAATTGGCTCTCCCTCTCTCCCTCTCTCCCTCTCTCTCGCTCTCTTGCTCTCTCTCTCCCTCTGATATATATCATCCAAAAGCAAAGTGGAAACAGTAAAACTGGTCAATTTATGATCTCATTTTGGTAGTATAAAATACACACAAAAAACAACAGCAACTATCAGAAAATTTGAATTCTACTTAATGCATGAGGTATTAAGCATTAAGCAATGAATGCCCATATAAGAATATTAACACAATAACCATAGTAGCTAGCATAATCTATAAATAACTTTACGCACCACTCCAATAACTGCAATATATAATGTTATCTTTAAAGAAACACCAGTGAAGAAACATGAAAAAGAAACAGAAGAGCCAATTAAAGGTAAATATATACACTCTTCCTTTCAAACAGTCATATTTATTTCACAAAACATAATACATTCAGCTTACTTGAAAGAAGATGAAAGCATTTATTTTAATAAAACACTTTAAGCATAGAATGACATTTTGTCATATTTTCTTTATCAAACTATGTTATGTAATAAAATACTATGTAATACTGTGTTTTTGGAATAATGAATAAATAAAGTGTCATAGGAAGTAAGATGTACTATTGCAAAATTCACATATGGCCCATGGCTTTTTAAAAGTCCCTTTGCATAATTTTTTTTCACATTTTGTTTTCTGAAAAATGGATAGAGGATGTAAAATAATCTTCCCTTTACATTACAATTAAAGAGGTGTAGACCTGTACTTTGGAACCTGTGTCCTAAAAAAAGCTAATTGAGGGCAATACCTGTGGTCTTCCTGCAGTTAAACCTTATCCCTTTGCAATTCCTGAGCTGTGTCTGGAGCAGAAAGCTGCACCACCAATTCATACACTGAAAAAATAGTATAAATTATGTTTCCTCCACACAGAAAGAAGGAACAACAGATCATAAATAACATGATGTGTTTTTTGTGTCATTCCTGTATGTTCACACTACTGTAAAGCCTTGAGTTTGTTAAATTATGTAACTGTGATGCATTTGTGGGTACTTTTTAGATGTGATCACACCTGGAAAATGTAGTGTTTGAAACATAGTGGAAGATGATAGATTTTTAGTTCATTTCGATTTAAATGTATTGCACTGTAAAATTGTATGTCTACGACAATATTTCTTTTCTTAGATACACCAGAGAAAAAACTTGAACAAGAACCCACAAAATCAAAGAAAGGTAAGTACAGAGTGTTTTAACTATCAACTTCTGTATACAATACAATGTTACATTTATTATTAAAAGTATAGTGACAATACAACTAAGATTTTAATGTTAATATTTGGATGCATTATTAACATTGGTATTCATCCTACAAATCTGATAATACTAAAGCCTAAGAAAAGATTTACGTGTCACTGGCTTATTCTTATAATAAATACTGATTTACAAAAAAAGTATGCTAGAGCACAAGTGTTAACTCACATTGCCACAATGCATGACAATACACATGCTCCATCTTTCATTGTGAATGGCACCACAATGCATTATACAGTAGAGCACAATGTTGTACACCACAACCTGTATACCATAAATCATGGTGCATTGAATTTTGAAAAAAGGGTTATGCTCGCTCTCTCATCCATTGTGGTGCTTAGGCAATCTATTCATAATGAATAGGCTGCCTTAATGCAATGCATGTTAATACATGTCATAACCCATGTGCAATAACACACCCCAACTAAATGCTTAAAGCTGAACACCAGTCATAAAATATTATGCATACATACATTGCTGCAGCTTGGCCCAATTTAAGTATGTATATGATATACATGTGTCAGCCCACAGGGGTTCTTTTTAAGCACTATAGTAGCTGTAGCTACTACAGTGCTTTGCAGTGATCTTCAAAATCCTGTAGAGTGCAAAGACTTCTTTCTTAGCAGCATCCAGTTTTCAAGCATAATCATGCAATTACAAGCTGAATTCCACAACATTACAAAATGTGGATTTGAAATAACAAACTATACCTGCACTTGTGAAAATGCAAATCAGGGCATCCAAGACTGACTTCCTAATCTCTAGTGTGTCTATTAGCAAAAGCTATTAGTTTTAATTTGAATACGGATGTTCCAAAAACATGAAAAAGAACATTAAAAAACTAAAAATTAATATAAAAATGCAGCACATACATAATCAAACATTAAATTAAATATAACTAACATGTTGATATTATTTCTACTAGAAATCCCAGTGGAAAAGCCAAAAAAAGAGCCAACAGTACCAAAGAAAAGTAAGTTAACATATTTAAATTGCAATTCATATTGAGGACATTGTCCCTCCATTTCTAGATCCTGCAGCTGTCTCTGCCCTGATCCCCACCTTAATCCTGTCCCAAATGTTGTTCATCTCAGTGATTTAGAAACCAAATGTTGCAGAAACCAAAACTTAACAGGAAAAAAATATATTGGGTATTAAATATAGTTATATATATTAAAGAAATGTACGTACTGCTAGGCAGGAAGATCCACATTCATGGCATGAGTTTTGAGTGTTGCTAGATTACACCTTGAATATTTCACATGTGGCACAGTAATCTAGCCATACATAGCTCATTTTTCAGTCAATTCCTGCTGAATTTGCCAGAATTCAAGCCCTGGGTGGCCCTGTCAAAAAAAAACAAATGTGCTGGGTAGAGACCCCTTGGCTGAACAGTGGCTGCATCCTATTGGATGTAGTCACTGTTTGGATATTCAGAAAGCTGCAGGTGTTACAGCTGTCTGAATACAATAGGTGGTACTAGAGATTCCTCCATTCCACGCTGTTTAGGGTGAATGGGGGAATCAAGTGATTTTCTCCCATTCAGCCTGCCAGCTGACAAGACAAAACCTGTATGGTTAGTTTTAAAGCAAATTTGTGGAAATGCACATAGACAAATCTTCATTTACTCATATGGCACCTACACTCTAATTTTAGTCTGTATTCTTTTTGTGCCTATGGAGGCTTACAAAATAGTCAGCCATTCGGAGATTAACTTGATTTTAATGGTTAAGTTTAAGAGTAAGTTTAAAGTAAGTATTCATGTTAGTGGTTAGATTGAGCTTCAAAATGTGTGGCTAGGTTGATGTTAAGGTTAACTTGTTTGCTTAGTATTAGACATAAAAGGTATTTATTGTAAATGTAAACAGTTAAATTCACCAGTAGGTAGTATGCTAATTTGTATTTGGTGTTTACTTTAAAAGTACTAAGCTTTGTGCAAATCATTACTTCCAGCTTTATCAATCAACAGCTTTAAAAAACAATGCCATATCTGGTGCAAAGAGTTACACACCAAACTATATTTGCAACCAACAACAGAATGCATACTATGAGGCGTAAGCAGCAGCATATTAATGTTTATGTATTGTAATAATAGTATGATGTGCTTGTATTGTAGATATCTACTGTAAAGTAATATGCAGCTGAACCAAGTTGTATGTAAGGTGATCATTTTTGAAAACTGTAGACATTTAAAAAAAATTATGCCAGCAACCCTATGCTGAGATATAGATAGATAGATAGATAGATAGATAGATAGATAGATAGATAGATAGATAGATAGATAAAACAAGTAGGTATCTCCCAGAACACCCATCGGAAATGTGACACCACACACCTGAATACAATACATGAAAAAACAAGGCGATAATGGGGCTTTAAAAGTGTCCAATGATGAATGTGGGATAACATGGCTTAGCTTGGTAATGAGACATGATGACTGGTCATAAATATATATAGTACAATTAAGAATGTTATTTACATGATCTCAATATGCTTAGAAACATTTAATTGGTCTAAAAAGTTACAAACATTGGATAATAAATAATTACATATACCTCCCTGGACTTAGTGCAATTGCATGGTGTATATAATAACAATATATTTTTTGTAGTATTGGTCATGCAATTGATGCGTGATTGTCCATACACATTTACAAGGCAAGCATAATTTCATTTATAATTGCACTATTCCGGCCCTCGACGTGTTTCGCTCGCTAAAGCTTCCTCAGGAGGTTTATTGGAGGCAAAACTCTGTAATTTCTTTGTAGATCCAAAGCTGAGATAACTCTATTAATAAATACAATAAATAAATAGTAATTCTCAGTGCACATGTATGAATATCTACATTAATAAGGCTCAATTAGCTACATACATACCCTCTTGGAAAATTGGGCAATGGATAGGTCCACATCCCCGGAGGACTCTAACCAACCAAGGAGGAGAGAGGGTGGCGAGAACAAGTTGGCAAAAGAGCAGGGGGGGCAGCACATCTATCCTGGAGTTCCTACAATGGTTCAAACCATTCAAAAATTCAAAAGTTCTTTGAATTTTTTGAACTTTTGAATTTTTGATAGATAGATAGATAGATAGATAGATAGATAGATAGATAGATAGATAGATAGATAGATGTATAGACTGATAGACAAACACTTGGTTCTGAGAAAATGGTAGATGAGTCATCAAGAGAGACTCTGTATAAGGAACTGGGCCAGTTCAGGCAACTTGTTCAGTAATACATGGGATCTTTAGTCATGATGATGATCATCAGTCAAAAACCTCATATATTTGTGACTTAGTTTGCCAACACACTCCTGTAGTGAAGTTAAAAATAAATCATCTGAAACATTTCCCCAGGCACAAAGCTACCTGTGACCTTTTAACATACCAACAACAAGTTTAAGTTTTATATATATATTGCAAGTAATGGCCAATAAAATGGTTTATGAGATTTCAAAAACTTTAAACAGTAGCAAGATGCATCTGAGGTGCTATCTAGGGTTTTGCATTTTGTGCTTTCCTTTTCTGATGTTAAATTGTATTGTACAACTGGTACTTGCGTTATTACAAAGCCTTTTTTGCTGAACATACTTAAAAATAAAATCCTGACAATACATAAAATTACACCCTGCTCCTGTGAGCTGCATCTTTTATATTCTTTAAAGTGCACATGCAAATTACCGCTAATTGGCTGCTGCAAATAAAGAGAGGACTGTTTTCAGGGTCAGAGGAGATGTTATGGATAATGGAGGTACCTGCCAATGACATAATAAATGCATACACAGCAGAAAAATGGTTGAGAAAGATATTATTTCCTATAGAGTATATTTGGGATGCAAGCACAACTGCTTTGAATAATTATTTTTGGATGACTATAACATACAAAGCTAACTCTTCACTAACTACCACACTGAACTTGTATATGACGGTTGCTTGTCTTTGTATCCTAAAATATGAAAGGCTACTGTAGACACTCACACATAAATTAGGTATTCTAGAACACTGCAGACATGTCAGTTCATTGTGACACTTTACAGGCCCTGGATTCCTATAGAAAAGCTAGATAACCCATCACAAATAATGTAGTTGGAGACATATCAGATATAATTTAAATAATTTGGAGATCAATAGACATAAAAACACCTAATTTCCTGTTGGGCCCCACCCGTTTACCAATTGTGTTATGCTCGATACAAAAAGTTGCACCTCCCAGTCACACAGCAAGAGTAAATGCAGGAACTGTCATTCCTATTCACAACAGAGAGGAGTAACAATTCATATCTATGCCAGCAGTCTATGGCAAGAGTCTATGGCGGGCTCTGCAGGGTCACTCTCAGGTGGGCTATTTGGTATATCAGGTGGGCTCTGCAAGGGGCATAACTAGAAATCACAGGGCCCCATACAAAATGTTGCTATGGGGCCCTGTGATTTCTAGTTACGTCCCTGTATGCCAGCATGCATTCAGTATGTCCTTTGATTAACACCCACATCAGAGGATTCAAGCATATCCTGTACTATGGAAGCTGCACCCTAAAAAGGCAAGAGTAGGGCAGAGGACTAGAACATCCATTTCCCTGCAGCTCATCTTTTCCGGGTTACTGAATTGATTTTCCTTGTTCTGCATAGTGTCTCCTTGTGACTATGTTGGTAGAGCAGCATAGTTTGTCTTCATCATGTCAGAGCTGCCCTCCAGTTGACTGATGGTCTGATGACTTGTGGGATCACAAGCACAGATCAACATTTGTGTACTGCAGTTCCTCAGGTACTGCTTCCTCCCCAGCAAGTCCTAAGGACAACATTGAGCAGCATAGTAGTGACATTACTGAATTCAGATCAAAATCTTTTAGACTAGCAGTCAGAAACAGCAGTGCTTTAGATGATGTCACTCTGCAGATATACAGGCAGGTACAGGAGTATGTGGGCACACTCACATGCCAGAAAGTGCAATGGTATTTTTAGGTGGAATTAAAGGCAAAATTTAGATTTTTTTTCAGGGTACTGACTAGTGAAAATTGACCTTTTTATACTGTATATTCCCTATTAGATAGCAAATGCTCACTTTTTAAGTATAGGTTCACTTTGAGACATGGTCCTGCCTTGTGGGAAATGTGCATAGTATCACGCATCCTGGATTTATGTTAAAGTGACATTAAACCCTCAGATTTTTAAACATAAACCAATACTGTAATGTGTGCCTTACTGTAATCCATGGTAGTTTCCCTTCTCTTTGCTGCCCTTCCTTTTAAATCTTCATGTCTTCTCATGCTTGGGGAGAACTTCCCTTTGCAGCTGAGTGCCTCTTCCTGTAGTGCTGGCTCAGGTTGCAAACCTACACACAGACACCATGTATCCATTCCAGAGACAAGGCAGTCTGCTGCAAAACAGAAGTTCTGCCCAGCATGAGAACAGATACAGATTTAAAAGGATGAGCAGCAAAGAGAAGGGAAACAACCATGGATTACAGTAAGGCACACATTACAGTATTGTTTTATGTTAAAAAATTTGAGGGTTTAATGTCACTTTAAGCCCTTCTCCTGTTCCCACACTGAATAGGATTAATGACTTAATAATTCCACCTATTCCTGCACAATTCTCTTTCATAAGTGTATATTGTATATAAAAACTAATACTAGAAGGCTGCAGATGGTTTGCTACATATACAAATCAACATCATATTTTTTTAGAAGTACCCATGGAAAAGAAGGCAGCAGAACCAAAGAAAGGTAATAAACAGAACATTTTCTTATAGCTTGGAAAATGGGTAGAAACATTTTCACACTCTCAAATAAGTATTAATGAAGTGTAGCATTTGTGTTAAAACTGTTTACTGTTCATGTTCTCATATTTACTCACGCTTTTTCGGTAGCATTTGATTACTATATGGTTTGACATGTACCTGCCCTTTAGTAAATAAAATGCTGTCAAACACTGTGTAATTGGTAGTTTGCATTTTGTATTGTTTCAGTAATTAAAGTGTAAAATTAGACATAAAAGGTATTTATTGTAAATGTAAACAGTTAAATTCACCAGTAGGTAGTATGCTAATTTGTATTTGGTGTTTACTTTAAAAGTACTAAGCTTTGTGCAAATCATTACTTCCAGCTTTATCAATCAACAGCTTTAAAAAACAATGCCATATCTGGTGCAAAGAGTTACACACCAAACTATATTTGCAACCAACAACAGAATGCATACTATGAGGCGTAAGCAGCAGCATATTAATGTTTATGTATTGTAATAATAGTATGATGTGCTTGTATTGTAGATATCTACTGTAAAGTAATATGCAGCTGAACCAAGTTGTATGTAAGGTGATCATTTTTGAAAACTGTAGACATTTAAAAAAAATTATGCCAGCAACCCTATGCTGAGATATAGATAGATAGATAGATAGATAGATAGATAGATAGATAGATAGATAAAACAAGTAGGTATCTCCCAGAACACCCATCGGAAATGTGACACCACACCCCTGAATACAATACATGAAAAAACAAGGCGATAATGGGGCTTTAAAAGTGTCCAATGATGAATGTGGGATAACATGGCTTAGCTTGGTAATGAGACATGATGACTGGTCATAAATATATATAGTACAATTAAGAATGTTATTTACATGATCTCAATATGCTTAGAAACATTTAATTGGTCTAAAAAGTTACAAACATTGGATAATAAATAATTACATATACCTCCCTGGACTTAGTGCAATTGCATGGTGTATATAATAACAATATATTTTTTGTAGTATTGGTCATGCAATTGATGCGTGATTGTCCATACACATTTACAAGGCAAGCATAATTTCATTTATAATTGCACTATTCCGGCCCTCGACGTGTTTCGCTCGCTAAAGCTTCCTCAGGAGGTTTATTGGAGGCAAAACTCTGTAATTTCTTTGTAGATCCAAAGCTGAGATAACTCTATTAATAAATACAATAAATAAATAGTAATTCTCAGTGCACATGTATGAATATCTACATTAATAAGGCTCAATTAGCTACATACATACCCTCTTGGAAAATTGGGCAATGGATAGGTCCACATCCCCGGAGGACTCTAACCAACCAAGGAGGAGAGAGGGTGGCGAGAACAAGTTGGCAAAAGAGCAGGGGGGGCAGCACATCTATCCTGGAGTTCCTACAATGGTTCAAACCATTCAAAAATTCAAAAGTTCTTTGAATTTTTTGAACTTTTGAATTTTTGATAGATAGATAGATAGATAGATAGATAGATAGATAGATAGATAGATAGATGTATAGACTGATAGACAAACACTTGGTTCTGAGAAAATGGTAGATGAGTCATCAAGAGAGACTCTGTATAAGGAACTGGGCCAGTTCAGGCAACTTGTTCAGTAATACATGGGATCTTTAGTCATGATGATGATCATCAGTCAAAAACCTCATATATTTGTGACTTAGTTTGCCAACACACTCCTGTAGTGAAGTTAAAAATAAATCATCTGAAACATTTCCCCAGGCACAAAGCTACCTGTGACCTTTTAACATACCAACAACAAGTTTAAGTTTTATATATATATTGCAAGTAATGGCCAATAAAATGGTTTATGAGATTTCAAAAACTTTAAACAGTAGCAAGATGCATCTGAGGTGCTATCTAGGGTTTTGCATTTTGTGCTTTCCTTTTCTGATGTTAAATTGTATTGTACAACTGGTACTTGCGTTATTACAAAGCCTTTTTTGCTGAACATACTTAAAAATAAAATCCTGACAATACATAAAATTACACCCTGCTCCTGTGAGCTGCATCTTTTATATTCTTTAAAGTGCACATGCAAATTACCGCTAATTGGCTGCTGCAAATAAAGAGAGGACTGTTTTCAGGGTCAGAGGAGATGTTATGGATAATGGAGGTACCTGCCAATGACATAATAAATGCATACACAGCAGAAAAATGGTTGAGAAAGATATTATTTCCTATAGAGTATATTTGGGATGCAAGCACAACTGCTTTGAATAATTATTTTTGGATGACTATAACATACAAAGCTAACTCTTCACTAACTACCACACTGAACTTGTATATGACGGTTGCTTGTCTTTGTATCCTAAAATATGAAAGGCTACTGTAGACACTCACACATAAATTAGGTATTCTAGAACACTGCAGACATGTCAGTTCATTGTGACACTTTACAGGCCCTGGATTCCTATAGAAAAGCTAGATAACCCATCACAAATAATGTAGTTGGAGACATATCAGATATAATTTAAATAATTTGGAGATCAATAGACATAAAAACACCTAATTTCCTGTTGGGCCCCACCCGTTTACCAATTGTGTTATGCTCGATACAAAAAGTTGCACCTCCCAGTCACACAGCAAGAGTAAATGCAGGAACTGTCATTCCTATTCACAACAGAGAGGAGTAACAATTCATATCTATGCCAGCAGTCTATGGCAAGAGTCTATGGCGGGCTCTGCAGGGTCACTCTCAGGTGGGCTATTTGGTATATCAGGTGGGCTCTGCAAGGGGCATAACTAGAAATCACAGGGCCCCATACAAAATGTTGCTATGGGGCCCTGTGATTTCTAGTTACGTCCCTGTATGCCAGCATGCATTCAGTATGTCCTTTGATTAACACCCACATCAGAGGATTCAAGCATATCCTGTACTATGGAAGCTGCACCCTAAAAAGGCAAGAGTAGGGCAGAGGACTAGAACATCCATTTCCCTGCAGCTCATCTTTTCCGGGTTACTGAATTGATTTTCCTTGTTCTGCATAGTGTCTCCTTGTGACTATGTTGGTAGAGCAGCATAGTTTGTCTTCATCATGTCAGAGCTGCCCTCCAGTTGACTGATGGTCTGATGACTTGTGGGATCACAAGCACAGATCAACATTTGTGTACTGCAGTTCCTCAGGTACTGCTTCCTCCCCAGCAAGTCCTAAGGACAACATTGAGCAGCATAGTAGTGACATTACTGAATTCAGATCAAAATCTTTTAGACTAGCAGTCAGAAACAGCAGTGCTTTAGATGATGTCACTCTGCAGATATACAGGCAGGTACAGGAGTATGTGGGCACACTCACATGCCAGAAAGTGCAATGGTATTTTTAGGTGGAATTAAAGGCAAAATTTAGATTTTTTTTCAGGGTACTGACTAGTGAAAATTGACCTTTTTATACTGTATATTCCCTATTAGATAGCAAATGCTCACTTTTTAAGTATAGGTTCACTTTGAGACATGGTCCTGCCTTGTGGGAAATGTGCATAGTATCACGCATCCTGGATTTATGTTAAAGTGACATTAAACCCTCAGATTTTTAAACATAAACCAATACTGTAATGTGTGCCTTACTGTAATCCATGGTAGTTTCCCTTCTCTTTGCTGCCCTTCCTTTTAAATCTTCATGTCTTCTCATGCTTGGGGAGAACTTCCCTTTGCAGCTGAGTGCCTCTTCCTGTAGTGCTGGCTCAGGTTGCAAACCTACACACAGACACCATGTATCCATTCCAGAGACAAGGCAGTCTGCTGCAAAACAGAAGTTCTGCCCAGCATGAGAACAGATACAGATTTAAAAGGATGAGCAGCAAAGAGAAGGGAAACAACCATGGATTACAGTAAGGCGCACATTACAGTATTGTTTTATGTTAAAAAATTTGAGGGTTTAATGTCACTTTAAGCCCTTCTCCTGTTCCCACACTGAATAGGATTAATGACTTAATAATTCCACCTATTCCTGCACAATTCTCTTTCATAAGTGTATATTGTATATAAAAACTAATACTAGAAGGCTGCAGATGGTTTGCTACATATACAAATCAACATCATATTTTTTTAGAAGTACCCATGGAAAAGAAGGCAGCAGAACCAAAGAAAGGTAATAAACAGAACATTTTCTTATAGCTTGGAAAATGGGTAGAAACATTTTCACACTCTCAAATAAGTATTAATGAAGTGTAGCATTTGTGTTAAAACTGTTTACTGTTCATGTTCTCATATTTACTCACGCTTTTTCGGTAGCATTTGATTACTATATGGTTTGACATGTACCTGCCCTTTAGTAAATAAAATGCTGTCAAACACTGTGTAATTGGTAGTTTGCATTTTGTATTGTTTCAGTAATTAAAGTGTAACTACATCTTTAGTGTGGTTACACTCATATCAGAGCACCGCCACCCCCTCCAAGTCTTTTACTTACCTGTTTTTGATCCAGAGAAATATCACTGAGGAGATCACCTTGCTGCTTGTCAAAAATCCAGGGCCCGCGCATACCCTCTGAAATCACATTTATCCCTTTGGAGTTTTAAGTACACACTTTCCAGCTGGGAAGATTTTTGACAAGGAGCTGAATGGTCTATTAAGAGATATCTCTTTGGATGATGGACAGGTTCATATAAGACCAGCTTTTAGACAAACTTTATACATCAGGTTTCGCAAAATTGAAGTTAAGCATTAAGGTCTACTCTAATCCTGTGCGCCTCTGTGGTTGTTATTAAACTGTGGCAGTTGAGGTTGCGGAAGAGTTAGAGTTTACATGTTCAACTATGCTTCAGGATATCAGAGACTAACAAGCAACAAAAAACACCCCTCCGCACTAACCCATGTAGAGCTACTGTGGTAACTTGCATATGGACATGGAAATTGCTCTAATGGTAGTAACGTGTGTGTGGCATAATTGGTAGCATTAACTTTATATTTTCTGACCTTTTTAGATCTTTTTTTAGTAGAAAACATTTTCAAAAGGAAAATATGTGAATTAGCTACCTTTCTTTTACTGCAAAAAGATAGGTACACTTTAAACCAGTAAATAAAATATATAAATAAAATATAAATATAAAATATTGCTTAGAATGAAATATGCACAGCAAGAAAACACAAATGTTGAACTTTATGTTAACATGTTATTTAATTTTTTAGTAACACTTGCCCCTTGGACCCCATCCCCTCACAACGACTCCGGTCACCCTCCAGCTCTATTCTACACTCTCTAACTCACATCTTCAAGCTCTCACTTTCTAATGGTGCTGTCCCTACCACTCTAAAACAAGCATTGGTGACCCTCTTTAGGGCCCACCAGTCTGAACAGTTTGAGACCCATTTCCTTGCTCCCATTCACCTCCAAACTTCTTGAACGGCTGGTCTACAATGGCCTGAGCCACAACCTTACTGTTAACAACTTTGTTGACCCGTTTCAATCTGGCTTTCATCCACAGCACCCCACAGAAACTCCCCTTCTAAAACTTACCAATGATCTACTAACTACTAAAACCAGTGGCCACTACTCTATACTCATACTTTTAGACTTTTCTGCTGCCTTTGACACAGTTGACCACCAACTTCTCCTTAATAAACTCCAATCCCTTGGCCTCCAAGACTCTGCTCTCTCATGGTTCACCTCCTACCGATCTCAGAGCATCTTCAGTGTCCCCTACAATTCTACCTCCTCCTCTTCTCTTCCTCTTTCTGTGGGGGTTCCCCAAGGGTCCCTTTTATTTTCCATTTACTGAGTTAATTGATACCAATACCATCTTTATGCTGATGACACCCAAATCTATCTCTCCACTCTTCAGATCACCCCCTGTGTCTCTTCAAGTATCACTAATCTACTTACTGACATCTCAGCATGGATGTCACACCACTACCTCAAACTCAATCTGTCCAGAACTGAGCTTATAATATTTCTGCCTCTCCGTGTTCCCTCCCCCGACTTCTCCATCACAATCAACAGCTCTACAATCAACCCTTCCCATCAAGCCAGGGTGCTCAGTGTAATGCTTGTATCTGAGCTCTCCTTTCAGGCCCACATCCAATCACTATCTAAATCTTGCCAACTCAACCTCCGTAACATTTCTCAAATTTGCCCCTTTTTAACAAATGCAAATGCAATGCTTTTAATTCACTCATTTGTAATCTCTTGCCTTGGCTACTGTAACTCTCTCCTTGTTGGCCTACCACTAAACAGGATATTACCCCCTTCAGTCAATCATGAACGCTGTTGCCAGACTCATCCAACTGTCCAAATTGTATTGTAATCGAACTGTCTCCCTCATTTTGTAAAGTGCTGCGCAAACTTTAAATCCTGCATAATAATAATAACAAATTGGTTTCTTTGATGATTACTTTAAATATGTTATTTACATTTGCAGTGTGATACTGTAGCTATGAGCCCCTAGTCAAAATGTTTTTAGTTTTAGTGCACTATTTATGTGGATTATATTTCTATCATGTAATTTGAATATAATTATATTAACCTTTTTGTAATATACCTCAATGTTCTCTTTTATTTAATTAATTTCACTCTATTTTTGCAGTCACAATTAAAGCAAGAAAAAGTATGTTGAGTCGAGACTGATTGCATCAGCAGTGAATTCTGTGCAATATAATGTTTTAGCTTATTTGACTGGCTAGACATTTGAAGCAGAAAGCATGTGCTAAGATAAGGCACTGAATTGTATATGATGTCTCTGACCTAAATCAGTTACCCGCTTAAGGTCTTGGCTTACATAGAAAACCACGTAATAAACAGAAAGTTAATGCATCAGGATATATCAAGCGAATATAACAAGCTGATGTGCTTACATTGTCCCATGCTTTATCTACTCAATGTGACAAGCTGTGCACATGATCTGTTATCACAGCCGGAAGGGGTTGTGACATCTGTGGTGAAGGGTTAGCACATCATGCAACAATATGCTATTTTAGACTTCTTCTCACATTTGTCATAGGCTTTGCTCCTGTGTGTTTGCAATTCAGTGTTTGCAGTGTAGAATAAAAAATGTTTTCAATGCAGTGATTTAAATAAGTTTTCTTTATATTTCTCCTCTAGAGGAAGATATTCAGCTACTTGCCAAAATAATCTCTGAGAACCAAGGTACATTTTATAATTTTCTTAAACTGTTTAGGGCAATTGTATTAAAGTATAACTAAAGTCAAAGCCTTTTTTAGATTTGGATGGAGTGGTGAGGGTTTAAACCACTGTCAGGTTTTTATTGTACTCTCGAATTATCCTGATCATCACTGTCACCTGGAATGAAAGTGAGGGTAAATACAAAATTCTGAGTTGCCACCAGAACAAGAAAAGGGGACATTTTCTCATGGGGCACTTGTGAAAGTTGTCTAAGGGGGAAGGAAAATATCTGTAATGAGACACAGATGGCAAAAAAACACCCCAAAACTGATGTGTTCGAAAGGGGTTCATGTACACACACACACACATGTACCATCACACACAGACACACAAATGTTGAACTCGATGGACCTGTGTCTTTATTCAACCTCAAATACTATGTAACTATATGTAACTATGTACTACAGTGTATTATCCAATATGAAAATAAAAAAGTTTTGGTTTCAAATATACATCACAACAGTTATTCAAGGTTTGAGATCTGAGCAGAATGGAATCATTACCAACCAACATAGATCTAAAAATATAGGGCATACCATTGATCAACCTATGGGATCCATACAGTTTATATACAGTTAGTGTTTAACCACTTAAGGATTTTAAAGGTAAAAACTTTTTTTAGTTCTATTTGTTACCATTAATATTTTTTATTTTGATTGTTATTTGTTTTCAGTGTCACATATAAAGAAAATGTACAACATTTTAAAAATGCCTTTTATTGCAAATACATTTTTCATTTTAGGGCTTGTTCACATTGAATGTGGTGTGTTCCAGAGCGGTAGCTCCTGGAAGGCACCGCAATCCCTCACAAAACTTCCCCCTGCGTTCTGGGGTGGGAGGGGGCATGGCAGTGCATTGAATTCAATGGCACAGTGTCCACCCCCCGCCTGCAGTGCAATCGGACGCGTGGCAAAACTTGCTGCTTGCTCTATTTTTTGCGTTTGCAGTGGAACGGAATGCAGGCAAAGTTTTGCCACGTGTCCAATTGCACTGTGGGCGGGTGGGAGTGTGGAAGCAGTGCCATTTAATTCAATGCACTGCCATGCCCTCTCCCACCCCAGAATGCAGGGGGAAGTTTTGTGAGGGATTTTGTTACCATTTTTACTTTTTTGTGGAGCTGCT
Source organism: Nanorana parkeri (assembly GCF_000935625.1). Taxonomy (NCBI): domain Eukaryota; kingdom Metazoa; phylum Chordata; class Amphibia; order Anura; family Dicroglossidae; genus Nanorana; species Nanorana parkeri. The sequence continues at coordinate 392,147 of NW_017307154.1, forward strand.
GGGTTGCTAACATTTCTTCTCCATTTGAACTTTTTATTGCATTATGATCATGGCTGAGTGCCTGAAGTAATAGTGAAGTACTGATATTGGCTGTTCAAACATTATCATTGCTTTGAGGGAGGGAGGTGATATCATATAGCTTCTAACTGGAATGTCATCTAAATATTTATCTTAATGGATATTGATTTTAATAAGAGAATGTTCACTTTGAAAGATGAATGGTTACTTTATAAAGTTAATGTTAACTTTACTTAGCTTGAGGCTCTATTTACTTTAATCATCCTATTATTTTCAAGAAAAAAATCCTGTTTTGTTGCGATATCAATTCTCACATATGTATAACCCTTATGAACAAGAGCAATGTTTAAATTCTGCTATGGGTCTATACAATACCTTTTTCTTTATTTAAAGTATATCTATAGCAAAAATGTTGTTTTTTTGTTTGTTTGGGATGAAGTGGTGAAGGACTATTATTCCTGTCAAGTTTTACTGCTATCTGAGGCTTTCTTAGAGAGATTTCTCCTCACTTCCTGTTCTGGTGACACAGTTTTTCTAAGCAGGAAGTGAGGAAAACTTGCCAACGGCAATACAAACAGAAGAAAGGACCTTCCTTTTTATGTTAAATAGTGGAATGCTAACGCCTCTGTGAGCCTTTTATTGTTGTTGGTGTCCCTGTTGCAGATCTTTCCTTACTACCTGTCTGGCAAAACTGTGTCACCATAACAGGTATTGAGGGGAAACAAGATAAGACTACAGAACCTCCCTCTCCTATTCTTTATAATATAAAGCAGCATGGTTCTGCAGTCTTCAGAGATAGCTGAAAAGAATGTAACTGATAACAGTTAGCACAGACAGAGAGCAGAGAGGAGGTTATCAGCTCTCAAGATTTTTGGCAGGATCAACAGGTATCTTTTTAACTTATAAAACAGATAGTATATTTAACGGAACCAAAAGGAGCAAATAGGACAAGTTTCTTGTTAGGGTTTACATACTCTTTGAATTGGAACAAATGTTGTTGTTTTTTTTTTCATTAGTAACTGGTACAGTTGTTTCAAACTACATATGTAGATCAACTGTTATCCCTTTGATCTGAATATGAATAAAACAAAATCAATACTATGCTGTTACATGATATTTTTCAATAAAGCTCCTGAACAGAAGCAGTTTTTTATACTAGTCACAGCCAGGTTTTGCCCGCAGTGAAATTGCAGGTGGGAAGTGGTGGGGGACCAAGAGGAAAAGTATGACATTATTTAGGACACATGCCTTATGCCCAAAGTCTTCCACTGGTTATATTTCCCTCTCACACAAATAGATGATGAAAGTGAATGTAGATTAGCCTTGTTTTCTAAGCTAAATAAACCAAACAGCCGCTTCTTCATCATAAATCAATCCCAGTGTATGTGCCCAGGATTGTTAGGCAGCCCAGGTGAATAGCAAACTGTTACTACTTTCCATTAAGCACAGGAGTACAGCATTATTATTGAAGATTTTTCCCCAGTCAAACAATAAATCTATAGGTTTTTGTAACTCTTGCACTTAATCAGTAGAATAGATGCAGAGGACATTCTCAGCTCATTCAGCTATGGTAAGGTTAATTCCTACTTTCTCTGTACCACAAGAGGAAAGGAAAACAAATATTAATGGCCTAGTCATGTTTGTAGCCTTGGGCACTCTGTTTCTTCATCTATGTATGCACAGTAAATGAATTAGTTAATTAAATTAATACATTTTCCTATTTCAAAGTCATCATTTGTGCTGCATGAATTGTAACTTAATTAAAAAGTATGAGGTCAAACTTGAAAGCTTTATGTATAGATTTTTTTTCTTAGCTGACAGATTATTTACAGATAAAATATAGTAAATACAGCATAAATAGTGTGGAGCTTCATGAACTGAGTTTGCCTGATGAGGTTTAAAAAAGTAAAATGGATATGAAATAACTACTATACAAAGATGGCAGCTTCCTTCTTTTTAACCCCTTCATGATGGGAGACATACACTCTACATCCCGCCCACTAAGTGCCCAAAAGACTGCACACGTACACTGCCATGTACACTTTGTTACCTTTACAGAAGTATTATTATTATTATTATACAGGATTTATATAGCGCCAATAGTTTGCACAGCGCTTTACAATATAAGGAAGACATTACAGTCACAATGCAATTTAAGACAAGATGTTAAGGAGGACCCTTAGGGCTCCCGTGCGGGCTTACAATCTAAAAGGGAGGGGCAAGTGATACATGAGGAGGTAGCTGCGTGTGGATGATACAAGGGTCGAGGTGGCGAAGGTTTCTCCGGGTAACAGTGTGACGTGTGGGGGGAGTCCGTGTTGGGGACAGGGTGAGGGGGAAACTGACAAGGTTGTGGTCTGAGAGGGGGAAAGGGGTGTTGGAGAGGTTGCATAGGTGGGAGAAAACAAGATCTAGTATGTTACCATCAGAGTGAGTAGAAGTGTTTGACCATTGTGTCAGATCAAAAGAAGAGGTCAGGTTAAGAAATTGAGCAGAAGCTGGGGTGTTAATGTTAGTAGCAATGTTAAAGTCACCAAGAATGATAGTGGGTATTTCTGAGGAGAGAAAGTAGGGTAGCCAGGCAGAGAAGTCATCCAGAAAGCGAGATACTGGTCCTGGTGGCCGGTATATAACAGCAATCCTCAGTGAAATTGGAGAGAATAGGCGAAAACAGTGGGTTTCAAAAGAGGAGAGGGATAGAGAGGGAGGTGAAGGCAGAACTTGAAAAGTGCATTGAGGGGATAGAAGGATTCCCACTCCACCTCCTTTCTGTCCATTGGATCTGGGTGAGTGCGTCCAATGTAGGCCACCATGGGAGAGGGCTGCAGGGGAGGCAGAGTCGTATTCCTGAAGCCAGGTTTCAGTAACAGCAAGCAAGTTAAAGGAATTGGAGATAAGAAGATCATGGACAGCAGTGAGTTTGTTACAGACATAGCGGGCATTCTGGAGGGCACATGAGAAGGAAGGACCAATTCTAGGAAGCAGGGGAATAGAAATCAGGGTGCGTGGATTGCAGCTGCTCCTAGAGGAAAGGCAGTGCTGGTTTGGAGGGAGAGCATTAGAAAAGAGAGGGCCCGGATTGGGAGAGATATGCCCTGAAGTCAGGAGAAGCAGTAGTGTGAGGGAAGTGAGATGAGAGGGAGTTTTACATGAGCGAACATGACACGTGTCTTGGAGGTAACCCTAGCATGTGTGTCAGAATGAGCAAGAGGTGATGAGTCAGAATCAGCGGTTGCCGTTCAATAATGGATGCCTCAGTATTGAGGCATCCATTATTGAAAGAGTTAAGCTTTTTCAGACAACCGATCCCTTTCAGGGATTTACCGCACTTGCTGTTACTGTTTGACAGCTGTACAGATCGGGACCCAATGTGTACCGGCTTTTTCTAAATGTTTCAGAATAGAAAGCTGCATGCTTCTATTCTAAAACAATGTTGCAGGTTTCTGATTGTTCTGGGCATGATCAGAAACCTTTACTGACACTGATCCTGGCATGCTGTCAGGATCAGTGTCACTAAGGTTATTATTGGCTGTTCCTAAGTTTGGAGCAGCATGATAACAAAAAATTAATTAATAAAATTATCAAGCAGTCATACTGAGATCACAATGACATTCACAATGACTGCTTGATATAATTAAAAACAAATAAAATCAAAGTGTAATAAAACATTTTAAAAATAGTGTTAAGTGTAAAAAAAACCAAATAAAAAAACAAATTATATATAGAAATATATGTTTATACTATCATTATTATAAAAATTAACCCCTCACAATCAAAATCTGCAACTGAGCTCAGATTTGTATTTCACTCTGAGGGGTTAATGTTTTTATTTAACCTCCTCCTGCCAGCTTCAAAATATATCGCTGTCACTAAGTGTGACACTTAATGACACTTAGTGACAGTGTCATTGTATGCCAGGTGACCACCATTAGCTTTTAGAGAAAAAAAAGCATTTACATCTGCAGAACAGAAAAATAGCCTGTGACAGTGATAAATCCGTTATTTGTCAAGTTTGCACATTGTGATAAAGAGCAATTTAATAGACATGTAAGGTGGAACATTTTTTGTTTCATTTCAGATTTTTCATTTTTTGGGATTCGGGTCAAAAGTCAAAATTAATTTTACATTATTCGAATTTGGATCTTTCCAAATTTTCATTTTCATTTCGAATTAGTTAAATGATAATTAAGAATGAATGTTCGTTGCAGAAAAGTGGCATTAAATGTTTACTTTTTAAACTTTTGATAGTCCACGTGAACATGAAGCATTAAAAAAAAATTTAAACAGCGTGGGGTCCCCCAATTCATGCCAGACCCTTTAGGTTTGGTAGGAATTTTAGGGGGACCCCATGCATCTTATTTTTTTGTTTTTTTGGTGTGGGGTCACCCCTAAAATTCCTACCAAAATCCATAAGCAGACCATTGATCAGAGCAGCAGCCTGGCAGAGCAGGATTGTGCACCCCCCCTCCTACACCATACCAGGCCACATGCCTTCAACATAGGGAGGGTGCTTTGCCAGGGGGTACCAAGATTCATATAAGCCCCCTTCCTGCACACCCCTACAACCACTGAGCAAGGGTTGTGGGGAAGAGGCCCTTGTCCTCAACAACATGGGGCAAGGTGCTTTTCCAGGGGGCCCCCCTTGGCAAAACACCCTCCCTATGTTGAAGACATGTGGCCTGGTATGGTGTAGGAGGGAAGCCTCACAATTGTCTCCCTCTTTCCTGCTCTTCCAGGCTGCTGCTCGGATCAAGTGTCAGGTAAGTGATTTTAAGAGGGACCTGATGTTTTTATTTTTTTTTGTTTGGTATGAATTGGGTAGGGGACTACACACTGTTTTTTTTTATTTTAACATTTAACAACATCAGTTCATTATGACTGTTCATTCTGTTCATTCAAATGACTTTCGGGGAAAAATTTGGATGCATCCGAATATTCGTTACCAAAAATGTGCATACATTCGGATTTGTTATTTCTTTAATTCAGAAATTTGAATGCAACTGAATGTCCGAATATACCTATATTTGTCTGAATTTCAATTTGGAATGAATTGACTCTTACATGCCTACAATTTTATAATATTCAGTTACAATTACTAAAGGGTAGGAGACAAATATTTTGATGAAGGGAATTTATCTAACTGACGTTGGGGTTTCATGTAGAATTTTTTTCCTCTTGTGAGCAAAATTGACAACAGTTGCACCGTGGATTTTGTTTTGCCTCTGAACCAGAGATGCACAAGTTTTGAGAGGTTCAATTTAATAGACATCTGTCTTTTGTCAATCTCATTGATTACGTAGCAATGTAATTTTTATTTTGTGTTTTCTCTTGTTTGCATGTCTGTTTTGTGCTGATTTAATGGTTGGGCCAAAAAGACTGTTTGCTTTGTGTTTGGCTAGACAAAATAACAATTTAAGGGATGAATTTTAATGAAGTATTATTAAGTGGACCTTAACTGTAGTAAATTCTTCCATGCAGCCTCATTCCTGAGATCTTCACTGTGAGGTTGTACTCAACACTGCACAATCTTTACCTCTAAACAGTATTGGCCTGGTCACGGGCCTTCTGTACATGCAAGCTACAGTATGATCCCAATTCATTGTACATGTATGTGACCCAGTCAAAAAACAAGGAGAATGGCTTTTATTCTCATGGAATTGGAACTGGAGAGTTAAACAACATTACGTTAGCAGTGTCCTCTATTTTCTTTTGTTTTCATGAAAATGTGTATAGAAGATATAAAATCTGCTAACCAGATTTAATTGCATTTCTTTTAGAGCGAGAGGTTCTGAAGGTTGAGGAAATTGCACGTGAAGAAAAACCCTGTAAGTTACCACCGGAATTTTACATTGCTGTTGTCTAAAGTATAAAACTGTTATGTCAAAATAAAACAATAGATCTGTTTGTCAGCTATAAAAATGAGGAATATACAATGATATCAATGTACTGTATGATGTTGTCTGAATTATTTTCTGTAAAGTGTCTGCATGTTTTTCTCTTGTACCTAGCTACATTGTCAAGGTTAGTTAATAAGTCAGAAAACAATGTTTAAAACCTTGCAAGCCGTAGCAAACAATCACTGATCTCATTGTTAGGACTTCTTTATGCAAATTAAATTAAGTGAAAACTGATTATTTGCTGTGGCTTCTAAATGTATATTTTTGATTATTTGCTGTGGCCAAATTCTTTCTATACTCATAGTAAACTTATGGTTCCAAAAACACTGTTCATTCACTGTTGATCCTGAAAAATTAAGAGCAAACTCACAACAACAATGTCAGATGCCAATTTATCCTCCTGGTAAATCCCACTAACAATAGTTGTAGATGACATTTCTAAAAAGGCTTAAAATACAGTTTTTAAAATTCTCTTATACTGATAAGTATGCAAATAATATACATAAAAACAAGAAACTTATGAACAGCAAAGGTATAGAAATGCACACAAGTCAACTGGAGAAAAATGTAAAGGAATGGTAATTGAAGAATGGCAAATTAAAGAATTCTAACAAAATATTAGAAATCCTTGTCAAACTCCACATCCCACAGTATGTATTAGTGCAACAAAAATACAAAATCTTCCTGTTAAAGGATAAATATACTTTAACTTAATTAACATATGAAGAGACACCAAGAAATAATGATAGATAAAACTTCTTGCCCATGCCTTAATTTTCCTGTGCTTTAAGAGCTGCCATCACAAGCCCAAGCTTGGTTCCAAACCCAAATGTTTTGTTTGCGTTTATCCTATCTGCAGTAGAAAAGAGGTCTGAGAATAACAAGGAAAACACCAACTTCACATACCTGTTTGAGTCGATGGGATAATGAACTAAAGGAGTAGAGCATGTTCACTTTGAAAAGTGAATTTTCACCTAGCTTGGTACATTTAATAAATGTTCACTTTGCAGAGAATACCCAATTACATGCAATAATTTTGCATGTGATTGGATGATTGAAGTCAACAGAGCTTCACTTCATTCACTAATCTAAGGGGTCTATTCACAAAGCTGCCGAAGGATCTGGCCGTAGCTTCGGCTGATCCTTCGGCTAGCTTCGGCCCCAGGACCCCTTCGGTTCAGGAGAACCGAGGGGGTGCTGTACGGGCTATTCACAATAGCCCGTACAGCTCCCGATCACCGCCGAGCGGCTCAGTCGAGCCGATCGCATATGCCTCGGCTCGGCTGAGCCGTGCTGAAAGCCGAAGCTGAACACTGATCACAGGACGTTGCTTGCTGTGATCATCTTGTATTTTTTTCAGCCAATACAAGGTGTTCTCTGGTTGAATAAAGTGAAGATCATGATGCCATCCTCCCCTGCTCTCCACCACATTCAATCAGAGAATTGTATGTACCGTGTGTCTGGTTATATGTTATCTGCATACTTTTTATTATGTTTTGTAATATACTTTAATGCTTGTATTCTGTATTTCTAGCCTTGTCAAATGACACATCAAGTGTGTTCTTGTGAAGAACTGAGACAGGAAGAATGCTTTAAAACAATATTCTCACATTTTGAATTTTATTTTGTTGGTGCTATAATTTATTTCACTATTAATTTTCAGTTGTTTTTCCCATTAATTACATTTTATAAATCTCAAAGAAAATTTGCATAAAATTGTGAATTGTGAATTTTTACTGTGCAGAGAATACCCAATCATATGCAAGGATAAGGAAAAATGTATTATTTGTGATTGGATAATTGAAGTCAGCAGAACCTCACCTCATTCACTAGGCTGTGTGAGGAGCATTTGTGCTGCCCTTGACCATGTTATCATGTGCTAGCAATTGTGTCTGCTATTTTCCTTGCACATTAATGAGTATTCTTTGCCAAGTTGAATTTTCACTTACGTGGTTTACCTTGCCTTTATTCACTATGAGAAACGAGGCTCATCAAAACAAAAGGTGTGTACAGTCTTTCAGTTTTTTGTTTTTTTACTAAGCCACTCTGAAGAGATTTGGCACCTTCTGAGTCAGACCTATAACTGCAATCAGCAAATGGCCACTGTTTATTGAAAAGATCTAGCTTTGACCAAGCAGGAGGTGTGCTGGACCTCTGTAGAAAGACCACTGCTTCCACGCAAACAGCAAAGCTCCTTTTCTGTGGCTGCTAGCTTTTACAAACTTTTTTTCTTAGGCTTTGGATGCTTATTAAAGGAAACAAACTGTAAGACCTTGTGTAACTTTTGTTGTGATGCATGTGGAAAATGTTTAGCTGATTTAAACTAAATGTTTAGTTAGGCTTTAAGGCAGGGTATACTGTATGAGGCATTAAGACCATTTGCCCAAAAATGAAATATTCTAGAGGTACAGTATACCTTGCCTTAATACCAACCCTAACAGATTCAAAATCAACATCTACAAGTGTGTTCCTATAAGGTTTCCATTCCGTACTACCATGACAATCCTCAGACCAAATGTAAGAATACTTTCTACCTTCCCTGTTGCAATCTCTAGTACCAAATTAACTTTTAGGATGGCTGTGGTCATTAAAGTGAACCTGTGGAGAGAACATTTTCTAAAGTGGTACATCATTGCCCTACTAACCAAGAGTAAGGTATATACTGTAGGTTAGGTGTGGAGAGCTGTAAATGGACAGATCTCTGGATAGCAAACAAGTTTTAACACACAAGATTGCAGGCAGTATTGGGTTTTTAATTGGGTTGGCTCAACCTTTGTAGTAATGTAAAATAGGTTTGATGCACAGTAAGTTTCTACTCTTGTGAAGTCTGTAAAGGTAGTCAGACATAGACTCTGGAAGAAAAAAATTAGAGGATACCAAAGGAGTTTAGGTCAGTGTTATGTAAGTCGTGGCAAAAAATACATTATAAGTGTGTATATACATACTAGGGATGCACCGATACCGATACAAGCATCGGTATCGGCCGCGATACCGAGTATTTGCATGAGTACTCGTACTCGTGCAAATGCTCGGATGTCTAAAACATGAACATTTATTGCACCTTCATTTTACTAAAGAAGGCCTAGAAAACCAAAATCTGCTGTAATGTTAGTGACAGACTGCATAATATATCTAAATTACCTGGCACTAACTCACAACCTCTTTTTTGACTTGTTAGTGAATAAAAGTTGCTCATTAGCTCATTTACTTGTCTACTTTGCGGCCTCAAGTTGCACTGTTATTTCCGATTGGTCCTCTATATCTATAACTAAGGGGGCTATTCACAAAGGAGCTGAAGGATCCAGCCGGCTCCTGATCCTTCAGCTCTCTTCGGCCGCCAGAGCCCTTCAGTTCAGTCGAACCGAAGGGCTGCTGTATGTGCTATTCACTATAGCCCGTACAGCAGCCGACGGCGGCCGTGCGGCTCAGCCGAGCCGAAGGCATATGCTTCCAAAGAACCGAAGTGTCAGGCAAAGCGGGGTGAATGGCCTGCCAAAGGGCTGGCCGTAACCCTTGCAAATGGCAGCTAGGCAGAGTCAGCCGTGATCCACCCAGTTGAAGTGACAGATCAGCATCCCCAAATGACCTAGGGACGCTGATCTGTTTTTAAACAATAACAACTGGACAGAGCCAGCCGTGATGTTACGGCCGACTCTGCCCAGTTGTTATTCATTGCCAATAGGAAACAGTTGGGCGGAGCTAGCAGTCACTGCTAGCTCTGCCCAATTGTGTTTTTTTATTATTTTTTTATTTTTAAAAAAATCTTTATTTTTTTAATGTAATTTTTAATTACATTTTTAAAATAATTTTTGCAACTTTTTTTTCCTACATCTTTCACTGTTTTCTATTCTGCTCAGTACCGCAGAGGTGGCATTCGGCTATTCACTCACTGCTGTTTGGCCACTATGTGAATAGGGGTGAATGGCTGCCGGAGCTTCAGTTCAGCCAATCCAGGCTGAGCTGAATTTGCAATTCTGCACTTCGGCTCAGCAGAACCTGCATAGCATCTTGGGCTGAATGAAGTGCAGCCGAAGGCAGCCAATGTACGGCTGATTTCAGCTGAGGTATGGCTGAAATCAGCCATACTGAGCCATAGTGAATAGCCGAACACTGTTCGGCTCACTTCGCTTCGGCCGGGTTTATTCTCTCTGCTCCAGTTTCGATACATTCCCTTATGATATATTATAATATTTTTCCTACACAGCACAGTAAACAGTGCAAAGTTTACAAAATAGCCTACATCTCAGTCTTATTTTTTTTTTAAGAAGTGCCACTGCCAAACAGTTTAGTGGTGTACACATTCTCAGAAATCGTCTTAATTATTATTTTTTGTATTTGTTCTGATTTGCTCTGTACATGGTAGTTAGTAAAAATCTGTAGACAAAATACTCTTCCTTAATTTAGTACATGTCCTATTATAGGCTTTCAGTATATTAAATGCTCTCATTAAACTAAGTATATGTCATAATATAGGCTTTCAGCATGCAACAAAGTATTTTTTAAAACCTGATAGATCTAATCATGAAGCAGTTTTAGATATACTTCACCAACTTGTATCACCCATACCCCGATTGTATCTGCCTCTTGGGGAATTTACAAACTGTGTATTTCAACTGGATCTCACTCTTCATGTGTAAATAAAAAGTGCCGTACTGCAACAAAAGATGTTAGAAACCAGACCAATGAACATTTCTCACTATTGGGGTGCTCAAAAGATTTACGAATCCAGTAATTTATTTCACCTACCAATATCTATACTTTACCAACATGTCCCCTTTCTATTTTAAATCTTGAGCATAATACATATATAATAATAATGTTTAAATTATTGACATTTTATTGCCAATTTATTAAATAATCACATGTGTATTAATAATCACAATTAGTGATTATTATTTGTAAGACTTGAGCAGTTAAATACTATATACTCATTTTATGTTTTTAAATTAAGTAAGTTAACAGCGTTTTTGAGTGCAGTGAGGACATTCAGCATGGTATTTTTGGCTTTTTGAGTATAATTTGTGTTTTGCTTAAACATTGTTTACTGTATAGTTGGGTAAGGTACAATCCATTTCACTTAAACTTGTTTTTGACATATTCTAATCTACAAAAATGAAATATGTTCTGATTGCAGTTAGAAATACTGCATACCATGAAATTGGAAAATCTTAAGTAAAAGCATTGGTTTCTCTAACTCTTATGAAATGAATTGAACCTTAACAAATAATTTACTCTGTAAAAGCACATATTGAATGCATGTGCCTATTTACTAAATATGTGTGCTATAATAGGCTGTAACATTAAAGGGGAAATCCACCTGAGCATTAAGAAGACAGATGTATTAACACCCACTTTCTCATTCTTCGCACTAAGAACAAAGTCTTTTGATAAAATGCTTATGCCAAAATAAAATCATGGGGGAAATTTAGAAATGGCATAGTAGAGGTAGCTGTGAGTCATATGTGATTGCTGTATCCAAATCTCTTTCCAATGACACAATATGCTACATTGGAATTCTCCTTAAATAACAGCGAGTTAGAGCTTAGGTGTACTAATATTATGTTATAGTTTGCTTTTGATATTTATTATGTGCAAGGAAATGAACTTGGCTTAGTGCTTCATTTGCATTAAAAGGCTTACTGCTTTATTTTATTGTATTTAATGACAGAATTGTACCAGATTCATGTACTATTTTTAAACTCTGCTGGTGCTACACAAAGAATAATGTATAATTGTGTGCAAGCTGTAATTATTGTAATATTGCTGACATTAAAAGAATGTTAGAAAACAGCAGTATGACTGTGTTTTGTTGCTCATATTTCCTTTAAATATACTTTTAGGCATGCATGTTATTTGCTTACAAGCAGCCTATATCAGTGATATACTAAATTTATAACGCTTTGCTTTATTTTTCTTCAAGCTTTGCAGATTTCTACTTGCTGCTAACTAAAAACACAACCCTCTTATGCATTCAATACCTGATACATTTACCATGTTGTCCTTTGTTAAACAGTTGATTATATTTGTATAGTATTATTTTTAGTACATCATAATCATCATCATTCCTTTCCATTAGCTAGGTAGTACATTTTCACAGAGGCATACTTCTGCTTAAAGCTTATCACTGGGTAACAAAAGCTTTCTAATTGCACTGGAGCTACCCCTCCACTGCAATGGTTTACTACTCATTTATAAGAAGGGGTAGGAGTATGGTGAAGAGGATTTTTACTTACCTGATCCCTACTCCCCCAGAAAACAGCCCTCACCTCTCTCCCCCCATCTGGCTTGTGCACTGTCCCTTTGCACCCTTGCATACAATGTTGGGCTATGGACCCTGCAAATTATGTGTGAAGATGTCAGCAGACCTCTGACCGCCATGACAGAGGGAGGAAGAGACTGCAGGTATCAGTTTTTGAGCCAGTAGAATCAGGGATTTGATAAGTAAAATTGCTTTACAAAGTTCCCCTACAAACCAAAAATGAGCAGTTAAGCCTTGCAGTGCTGGAGTAGTCTCAATGCAAGGGTAGTTTGTTAACTGGGGATAGGCTTTATGGCAGCAACAGTCTATATTTATAACAAAGTTAGGTCTATCAATACGTTTTTTACAATAAACAGAGAACATGCCAAAGCAGACACACAAGGGAAGGTCACACGTCAGTTCCATTGCATGCTTTGTAAATGGCAGCCCCTACCTCTCGTAGTGGAGCTATACCGGCTTTTTCTTTAGACAAAATATATGAACAAACCAGTTTTAACATCTCTGTTTTCAGCCTTGGTCTTTCTATCTCAGGCCTCTGTCTCTTCATTTCTTGCCCCTATCACCAAACTTTTTCTTTGTCTCTCATACTTGCCCTTTACTGATCAAGCCACAATTTCTCATTAGACCTAACACAGACATTTCTGCTTGTGTGCAAATGTCAACCAGGTCATTGTCATCCTACTTAATCCCTCTGCAGATCCTCATTCTCCTGTGTATTGCAGCTGGAAGCTTCAATTATCATGGACAATATAACCTCACCAGCCATGCCCAACATTTCTATGTCTACATCCAAGTATTCTGCTTACACACTATACAATTTTCCAAAAGATCCAGCACTGTCCCCAGCTTCAACATGCTTCTTATTTCCAAAGTATTTTGCCTTCTTCTATTGTGCAGGTGAGAAATATCATTGTAATCACGTCCATGCTTTAATTAGCAGACAGTGTCGATTGAAATGAACATTACTGCCTTGTTCATTCACAACAGTATAAAGGCTCCAGAGGATCACCTGTCAACAGAAAAAATATATGATGTTGTGTTTTCATTATATTACAGACAATTCAGACAATTACAAATTACTTTATGGACAGTAGTTTTTTATAACTATTTGCAGAGTCTGACTATACTGTAAATTTAAATACACTCATCTGCCCTGATCTATTAAGTGACATTTCATGAAAGTTCCAAACTAATGCTTCAAAGCTCGGCCTTGTAGAGTCCACCCATTATGCCTGAGGTGTCATGTTCAGTTAAGAAAGCTGCCCTGCCAAATAGATATATATAGATAGATATATATCTTTCTATCTATATATATATCTATCTAAAAATATAGATTGTGTCCTTCGGTGGGAAGACCTTCTTATGTTGCTGTATGTGGAGGTCAAATGTGATTTTAAAAAATACAAATGCGGAAAGACCCTTCAATCCTGCTTCTATTACAAATATGAAGACATGGCAAATTCCCCATCATTCCTATATGATGTTTGTACATTGCAAGGCTTTTAACAAACTTTGGTACAGATTTCTGTTTTTCTGTTCTGAAGATATTGCTGTTTGTTTCACTATTTTCTCTTCAAATGATTCCTAAATGGGATGGTATGTGTTCATTATAACTAAGCAAATCAGTGTTTCAATAAAGAAACATGCAGTGTCTGCATCTCTTTAATAGACAAGCTTTAGGGAGCATCTCACTTACAATAAAAAAAATCCTATTGATGGAGGTGCCTAAAATTCTACTTGTATCTTAGTACAGACTTTTGAGATTATCAGTGATTTAACCACACAAGCATGAAATTAAATTTCTGTACACCAACTGTGTACAGAACACTTCCAGGGCACCATATTGCATCATATAGCCCCAAAGTTTCTCAGGTCTTTTTTGAGGCACTATCTGTATTGGAGTGACAACTGGTCTCCCAATCATGGTCCTGAGTTTTCTTCCGGTCTACAGGTGAGAATAAAGGCAGCTGAACCTGCACTCATTCTGCAGGCATAGCCCACCATTGATACCACTGGGATCAATTCCAAAGCAAAGATGTGCAGCCACTGCTTGAGTGATTGCATGTAGACAGAAGATGACTGAGGAATGCTGGAGGAGATGAGCAGCAAAAACAGGATGGAAAAGGGTGCAAACAGTATTTTATAGAACAAAAGTCAGTGTTTTGTATTATATGTAGTGCTTTAGCAAACTATATGTCACTCAGTTAGGGTTTAGGTCTACTTTATTGTCTTTAACCACTTTAGCTCTCACACCTGAACACCCATTTTCAGTTATGGGAATGTTTATTTGGCAATAACTTTGTAATCTAATAAGATACTAAAGTAATATACTGTATGTATGATTTTTTTTGTGACAAGCAGGGCTTTCTTTTGGTGATATTGTTTTGCAACAATTGTTTTATTTTCTATGCAATCTATAGACCATAATTCATGTCAAAACTGTTTTGTTTTTTACTTCAACCAGTGTCAAGTGTAGAGTAATATATCTAAAGCAATAGAAAGGTAGAATGGTCTCACATTAAATAAGACAAATCATATTACTTATTAAGAAGGTAATGAACTTACCTATCTGTCTATTCATTTTGGCTCAAATTCATTTTAAATAGGTGTATCTTGTTAGTTATAGTTGCTTTATTTGTCATTTGTTTTTTTGCAACTAAAATAAAGCTGAACTTACACCTGACTTCTATAAGCTGAAACCTCTTCATTTTAAGCTATAAACTTCTCAGATGTAGTAGATTTGGGTTTTTAACTTCCTGCCTAATGCAGCAGTCACTTCTTTGAGAAGTTCCTTAGTTATACACAGTTGAAATATTCTATTTAAATTAACTCTGTAATTGTTTCACCTGCTCATAGAATGGAAATTCTGAAGCCATGAACAAAAAGAACACGAGTAATATAATCTTAAAATTATCGAAAATCTCCATTATGAAAATTCATAACCCTTATTAACCCAATGATTTCTAAAACTTATCTCAGACTAAATTATTCTTTCATTCTGTATTTTGCTACGTTTAATTCATTCTTTAAATAAGTCAGAAATTTTGATTGTGGGCAGTGGTGTGTATAGCTGTAAAACGAGAGTACCACTGGTTTTTATTAGGTCCAATACACCTTTAGTAACCATAAAGGTCATGAAAGCAGACAACATGTTTTGAGGGCTCACCAGTTTCCCTGTATCAGGGCTGAGAAAGATAATATAAACCTTTATCAGTAAAAATAAGATATCACATCCACCTGCTTACTGCAAGTGGTAAATATATCTTCATATTCAATTTTTCATATGCATCTGACTAAAAACAAATATTTGTTTATTTCCTTTTTATTTTGTGTCATTTAACACAATAAATAATGAAAAAAATATCAGACATTTTTCCACTTTTGTTTAATTTTAGAGCACATGGTAACAGATTGCCTTGAACATTTAATATTCTTTCAGACATCCATAAAGTGAATACAAGTCTGACAGATTTGTGCAGTGGTTTAGAAAAGGTTACATCAGTTAAATTGTGCTACCTTGTTTGCTGGATAATATGTCAAACATGCGCAGGACATTAACACATGAATCAGTCCTTTCAGTGTTACAGTAAGCATTTTCTAGACTTGTAAAAAAGATAACCTCAATTTGCTAACATCATGCTATAAATGCTGTTCTCTGAACCTACAAATATTGACTTTGTGAACGAGCAAACATTAAATGCCACTTCTTTACAAGAGTAACTAGGTTACATTATAGTGTTTGTTAGAACTGAATTCATGAGTGTGTCACATAGGAAATGAAAAATGAAAGAAAGGTCACTTTCTATGTTTGACTTTACATAAAAAGATACTACTAATATGTTCTCATCTCATTTAACTATTCAGATTAATTAATACTGATTTTATTTGGCAAATAATATTTCTCAAATTATAAGATTGTTTTCCTTTAGATTTGAATCGAGTTCACTTGGAAAAACAGTCATATTTATGCAATATTTGGCTGGTTAAGTGCAAGAGTGACACAGATCTTTAATTCAGGACTAGCACACTATTTCAGTATTGTGAAGGTGTTACTTACTGTGTGTGCTGCGAAATTTTGTGTATGTTTTGTGTTTATTACTTACACAGTTTGACTTACCATAAATAAAATGAGTGAAAAACATGGAATCCTTTAAATAATCAGAAACAATAGTCTCCAGGACAAATAGAGATGGTGAACCTCCCCAATAGAGTCATAATCACCAAAAGAAAAAGTCTGACAGAAGTACTAAACAATTTACACTTGACCCAAAAATGAAGTTTTGGGTATATATTCACAGTGCACAGCTATGTTACCGTAATTCTACAATATCTTACTCCTGTTGAGATCTTGTCTGAGATTTTTCTGGCACAGACTCTCTCGACTCAAGATTCAGTTCCTGGGCCATTACTCTTTACCTGGTTTAGAAATAATACAGAACATGAAAAAAGTGTTTTTTTTTGTATTTGCAGAAAACACAAAGCTATGTAGTGGAATACAATCATCAAAAGTTGTCTCTAATTAAAAAAATTACCTAGATGCACTAGTAGCCTAGGTAGCTACTTAGTGAATGATGGGGAAATGCAATTGAATATCAAAAATAAGCATTTAATATCCAATGTAATGTAGTTGAATGTAGCACAAATTAAATAATGGAGAAAGAAAATCTACATAAAAGAGGCATAGTTGCTAGGAATACATTTTGTCACTAGATTTTCTGAAACTTGAAAAAGTGCAGAGAAAAGCAAATTAAAGGGAATAATGGGCCTCAGCTATGAGAAGGTCTCTGAGCTATGAGAAACTGAACTGAATTTATTCCCCTTGAGAAAAGGCAATAAAGGAGGATATGATCACTATTCATGTTGCTCATAGAGAAAATCCAGTAAAAAGTTGCTCACTTCAATTTCCCCACAAAGGACATGATGGCACCCTTTGCAAATAGAAGACAGTTTAATCATGTGCAAGGAAAATAAAAATGAAAAAAAAAAATGTTTGCATGCATATAATTAGATGATGGAAGTCAGCAGACCTCCACCTCATTCACCAAGCTAAAGGACATTTCCCCTGCAATGTAAATATTCCCTTGCAAAGTGAACAATATTTGCCTTTAGTAAATCAAGGCCTTTCGATTTTTGTCCCTATTTTTTTACTTTTTTTCTTATGGTCAATCTCAGGGGAAAATATATTTTTTTAGCCTAGCTAACCATGCAATTATAAAGATTTGATACTTTCAACCATTTTATTCCAGATCTTGTCAGGGTATCATGCTTTTTAGGTATTGAATGCCTAAACTTTTATATCCAAACACATGTCAAGCATAACTGACATTTCTGAGTTATGAACTTTTTAATGTTATAATGTTTTATTAATTTGTTCACTTGATTTTTCACAGCAAAAAATGTAACAGAAGAGAAGCCTACAAGAAAGAAGTTAAGAGGTAACAATATAATTTTGCAACCAGATGTGTTTTAAATTATTATACCTAATGTTATATTTGGTGAATTTATTTGTTTGTTATTGTGCTTGAAGTTGCAGTAAATGTGACTGAAGAGAAAACTACTAAAGATAAAGTCAAAGGTATAGAATGCTATTTGTTTTAACAATAAGTTAAGTGCATGCACTTTCTTAATTCAGATTATGATGATTGATGAAGAAAACTGACCAAAAAAAACAACGTTTGATTGCATTGAGAACATTGCTCAAGCAGAATTAAAATTGACTAATTAACATTTACATGCTTGACTGTAGATGTGAATTTGAACTTCTTGGATAGGTTATGACCCAATACAACAGCTTGTAGGGTTTCATGTTTAACTATAATTCTAGCTATTCCCAACTGAAGTAGATAACATACTTTTTTTCAGTTCACTGCTTTTTGCAGAATGTTACTGCAAATATACTCTGGCAGTTTAGGTTGCATCTGTAACTGTTATTAGACAGATGGGGATTATGGAATATCCAAATTCAAATATTAGTTTTTTCTGTAATTTACTAATCTCAGTTTCAAAATTAGATTAGTATAATACAAGCTTGCAAATTAGAAGTGGAACATGCTATTTACTTCTGTTTCAGAACAAGCTAAAGAACCCGAGAAGAAAAAAACTAAGGAAAAAGAAAAGGAGAAAGTTAAAGGTCAGTTTAGACTTTGGTACATTTTAATTTACATTTACTTTGTATTTCAAAAAGCAATCACCAATAGAGGGAGGAAGGTTGGGGTTCTGGCAGGGGTGTTGTGCAGGGTTGAAGAGGAGGGTAGGAGTTCACTGTTTACTGAACATCAAATTACAGCAAAAATTAAAGAAAAGGCCTACCTCCCATCCCTAATGCAAGCAAAAGGGTGGACAGCAGCAAATGAAGGGGAAAATTTTATTGACATGCCATAGCAGGCAACAGCAAAAAAAAGTATTGAATCCTATGGCCATAGGTTGCCTACGCATCCTCCAATCATAGACTGTAGGTTGTGTATGTTGCATTTGTGGCTATTATATACAATTCTTTTTTTTACTTTTTATTTTACCATTGTCCTGGGCAAGGGTGGTAATGTGGCCAGGGGAAGGTCAGACAGCAGCAAAAAGTTAAGCATTAAATCTGATGGCCAGAGGCTTCCCACACTTCCCTGAAACTTTCTTCGAGGTTGCACACATCAGAGAGGCAGTGTGTGGAGGCTCTGTGGTGCTGCTTTTTTCACTCTGCCAGTGGTGAGTTGCACAGAAGGTAGAGAAGTAACTGGCGAAACCTGCCTGCAAGTTTTGCTAATGTGCCCTTTTCCTCCCTCTCCTCCTCAAGGATGCATTTAAGCCATATTTTGGCCAGGATTTTTGCACTGCAAATCCTCCCATATAATCTAGTAGAAAGTTCCTGGCCCTTTTTCCTCCTCCTCAAGGCACGAAACAATCTTTTTTGTTTGGACATGCAGATTTGGCTTTTTCCTCATCCTCAAAGGGCACATATCAGTAAATAATTTTGGATTGATAATGTGGAAGGACAAGAGGCAGCAGGAGGCAAAAGAAGGAAGAGGAGTGTTGGGGATCTGGTGGTTAGAAGGAGGAGTGTTGGGGTGCTGTCAATGAGGAGAAGGGAAATTTTTCAGGAGGATTCAAGGAAGACATTTTACCCTTAATCGATACAAGGGGAAAAATCTGGGGGATCTACTGCCGCCATCCCTGAGGGAGCCCAAAATTACCCACTCTGATGAGGCTGTGGAATTAAGTTCCTTTTGACATATTTTCTAAAGGTGGCTAGAATCCTTGCACTGGAACATACCAGCAGGGGAAACCTACAGAAATATGCTGCCTGCCCTTCCACAACAGGGCTTTAGCAGTGGACACTTCAGCCTCCCTCTTAGAGCATATACTGTATATAGCAAAGGATGCATTGGGTGCAGGTTCACCAGGAGGTAGCCCATTCCTTCAACCCTTCCTGACCGATGACGTGCGGGAAAATGAGCGCTGGTCCGTGGAGAGACCAGCGCTCATGGGGCTCATGCTGTTGCTGGGTCCCTCTGTGCCTGAGGCAGACCCTCAACATCAAATTGGGGAGTCCCGGCACTGTGATTACTGTGATAGCTAATAGCAGTGCTCACAGTACTGTTACAGCCACTGATCCGGCTTGCAGCTCACTGTGTTGTGGATCTGCAAGCTCTATCAGTGCTCTACAAAAGTGATACAAAGGGGTTGATTTACTAACCTTATAAACACACCACGAACATGTATACACCTCTGTAGTGTGTTCCCTCCCAGCATGATCTATGGGTGGAATCTAAACACCTTTGTAGTGTGTACACACCCAGCAGGTGTGTTGTGCAAAGCCCTGCCCTGAATTGCAAGGTGATGTTGTGTAAATTAGCTCTACATTGTGTTGCTTGCGTTGATGAATGCAGGAATGTAAATGCATGAGCTAACCATTTTTGTCTAAACTGTGAAGCAGCATTATATATGCATCATGTGCATGATTTTTCCATATATGGCATTAGTGGAAATATGCTTTTAGAAACTTTTTGGTTGATAAATACGTTTTGCTGTATGAAAATCACACGCACTTGGTGCGTGCGTGTGTTTAGGTTAGTAAATCACCCCCAAAGTATCTCTGAGGAGAATACAGCATCTCCTATAAAAGTATGACAAGCCCATGTAAGTAAAAAATAACTCTTTAGTGCCCCTAGTTTAAAAACGTTTTTTAAAGTTTTTACATTTTGAAAATTAAAAAGAGGAAAAAAGTTAAAAATTAAAAAAAAGTAGAAATAAATATATATTTAATAAAACAATAATAAGAAAATACAGTGCCAAGGAGGCTATTAAAGTTATGAGACAAGCAAACCACATTCTAAAATTGTTCCACACTAAAATTGTATTTCACTTCTTGTATTTTGTGACCTATAACTCCCCAAATAAACAGAAATCCCAGACATATGATATACCCTACAAATAAGGACAAATAAAAGAATGTATTATGAATTACTTTCTGTTAGCTACATTATAGCTAATTATAATAAGTATACATTTTTATTGTGAAAACTTTTTTTTTTGCTTTTATTTGTGTGTATAAACATATACTACGCCCTGCAAGTGAAATCCCATTATTTCCTATGGACATGGTTCTCACTTGGGCGTATTTCAGCGTGTCGGAACATGCTGAAAAACGCCTTATGCCCAAAGAAGTACAGGAGCTTCTTTGGGGCGTATTTCCGCGCGTATCCATTAGGATACAGCCGGATAGCCCTTCTAAATGCGCGTTTGACGCGCGTTTTGTGGGCTGCAAATCGCAATTAAAACATGCACCACAAAATGCGCATCATACACGCATATTTCGAATGCCTAGGTGGGAACCCAGCCTGAAGGAGAACTATGAGGTGAGTGCTTTTCACTCACCTCATAGTTCTAGCCGACCTGTGACAATGAGACTGTCACAGGTCGGCCTAGTAGATCGGGAGGTGAGCGAACACATACCGGCGTTCGCTCACCTCTCGATCCTGTCATGGATCTCTGCCGTGACAGGGGAGGGGCTGGATTCCCCCCTCCCCGGTCCGATCCGCCAGCGCTGACTGGCAGAACGGACGGGGGAAGGGGCAGGTACAGCTGGCTCTGCCTCTAGAGGGGCAGAGCCAGCTGTCACTCACGCAGCTGGGCGGATCCAGACATAATTGTCGGGATCCG
>NW_017307154.1:413812-440453 GCF_000935625.1 Nanorana parkeri
TATATATATATATATATATATATCAGTCACATCAAATTACAGCCCATTTTGTCCTTTAAAAATGGAATATAATATGTGTAAGTGTAGGAAGATGGAAATTATAGTTAAATATACACATAGCAAGAATGGCAAAATTGATCTGTTCCCAGGAACTAAAAAAATTCTGAAGCTTGGCACTAAGGGGTACAGGAGGCATAGTACCTTTAAGGAGGAATGGGCTACCTCCTGGTTCACCTGCCCTCAATTCATCCTTTGCTATAAATATGCTCCAACATGGAGGCTCTCATAGATCAGTGATAGGACTGCCCTACATGGAGGGGCCTTGATGAGGCAGTGTGGCTTCCACATATTTTGAAAAAGTTGTGCAACTAAAACCTCTGTTTTTAACCCTAAAAGTTAGACAGTGTCATTTTTTCAGGGTAGCTGATAAGTGTGCTGGGAAACATTTCCATTAAGGGCAGAGTCACAGAGTCTAAACATGCACACCAGATCTTCACTAGAGCAGCCCACAAGCATTAATGGACTTTCCTGGTTGGTGTACCAGGATTCAGTCCTCAGAAACACCTGTGCAGAATGCAGCTGAAAAGGAACCAAACCCCAGCATGGTACACAGTCAACGGGAAATATTAGCAACACGGAAAGGTAAAAGGTTTGAGTGGGCGGAGAACAAGCATAGTCAGATACAAGCTGAAGTTGGTAACCTGAGAAACAGGAACACAGCAACTGACATAGATTGGAACCTGGGGCTAGAAATTGAACGTATTGCTCAAGCAACCGGTGTTGGTGTAAACACAGATAAATAGTGAACTTAATTGATAGGCTGGGTGAATAATGGCCATGTAGGTGCTATGTTAACTCGCAAGTTAGCTCAGGTGAAGGCTATACCTCCTAGTCCTGAAACACAGAAGGGTGTTAGGAGGGAGCAACCACATGCTAGAAGAACCACAAACAGTAGATCTACATTGCTGCTAATCTGTGACACAGCTTATGTCTTAATTAGTGAGAGGCCAATGAACTTTTAAACAAGATATAAAGGGCTTTGATGTGTTTAGAGCCAAACACTGGCCCAGAGCCAGTCATTTTTCGCCCTACTGTTTACATTTGGCTGGCACCTTCCAGAGTCTTCCAACAGATCCTGGGCAAATGAAAACAACTGGGCAGTGCCGGACGTGATGCCACAGCTGGCTCCGCCCAGTTGTTGTTGTTTAATGACAGATCAGCGCACCCAGGACATTTGGACGCTGATCTGTCATTACAGTACAACAACTGGGCAGAGCCAGTCATGACATACTGGCTGTCTCTGCCCAGCTGTTGTCTTTTGCGGGGACAACGGTCGGCTTTGGCTGACCTTTCTCCCCGCTTCAGCTGTCACTACGGCTCAGCCGAGCTGAAGCATATGCATTCAGCTTGGCTGCCTTCGGCTGCTGTATGGGCTATTATGAATAGCCCATACAACAGCCCTTCAGTTCAAATGAACTGAAGGGCTCCGGCCGAAGCGAGCTGAAGGATCAGCCAAATCTACAACTAGATCCTTCGGCAGGTAAGTGAATAACCCTCATAGTTTGCTTAAGCACTATATGTCATAAACAAAAGCAATTGAGAGTGGGCGGAGAACAAGCATAGTCAGATACAAGCTGAAGTTGGTAACCTGAGAAACAGGAACACAGCAACTGACATAGATTGGAACCTGGGGCTAGAAATTGAACGTATTGCTCAAGCAACCGGTGTTGGTGTAAACACAGATAAATAGTGAACTTAATTGATAGGCTGGGTGAATAATGGCCATGTAGGTGCTATGTTAACTCGCAAGTTAGCTCAGGTGAAGGCTATACCTCCTAGTCCTGAAACACAGAAGGGTGTTAGGAGGGAGCAACCACATGCTAGAAGAACCACAAACAGTAGATCTACATTGCTGCTAATCTGTGACACAGCTTATGTCTTAATTAGTGAGAGGCCAATTAACTTTTAAACAAGATATAAAGGGCAGAAAGCTTTGATGTGTTTAAAGCCAAACACTGGCCCAGAGCCAGTCATTTTTCGCCCTACTGTTTACATTTGGCTGGCACCTTCCAGAGTCTTCCAACAGATCCTGGGCAAATGAAAACAACTGGGCAGTGCCGGACGTGATGCCACAGCTGGCTCCGCCCAGTTGTTGTTGTTTAATGACAGATCAGCGCACCCAGGACATTTGGACGCTGATCTGTCATTACAGTACAACAACTGGGCAGAGCCAGTCATGACATACTGGCTGTCTCTGCCCAGCTGTTGTCTTTTGCGGGGACAACGGTCGGCTTTGGCTGACCTTTCTCCCCGCTTCAGCTGTCACTACGGCTCAGCCGAGCTGAAGCATATGCATTCAGCTTGGCTGCCTTCGGCTGCTGTATGGGCTATTATGAATAGCCCATACAACAGCCCTTCAGTTCAAATGAACTGAAGGGCTCCGGCCGAAGCGAGCTGAAGGATCAGCCAAATCTACAACTAGATCCTTCGGCAGGTAAGTGAATAACCCTCATAGTTTGCTTAAGCACTATATGTCATAAACAAAAGCAATTGTTTTTGTTCATAAAATACTTTATTCACCTGACACACATTATGCTTGTGCATCTCAATGGTGCTTATTTCCTCAAGCCTTATTAGTCACTTCTGGTCTAAATGCACTCACTCCAGCATTGGCTGCAAAACATTGTTTAGGAATAGCTTCCAGATAGTGACAATAGTGGGCCATGACTGCGAAATGTGTTTTATCGAAGCTGATTGTAGTCTCCATCAAGGCTGCATGTGATGGTGTGACAAAGTGGGGGTACAATTGGGAGACAGTTATCGCCCCACAATGGGACTTACAAGGATCTTTGTGGCAAGATCACCAGCTATCATTTTAATGAAAGCTTAAGATTTAAAAGATATTGAAAACAGCTTTTGTCACCTTGTGCCACCTATCTGGCTGTGAAGTGTAGAAAATACAGGTGAAACTCGAATAATTAGAATATATCGTGCAAAGTTCATTTATTTCACTAATGCAACTTAAAAGGTGAAACTAATATATGAGATAGACTCATTACATGCAAAGCAAGATAATTCAAGCCGTGATTTGTCATAATTGTGATGATTACGACTTACAGCTCATGAAAACCCCAAGAACCCCAAATCCACAGCCTCAAAAAAGTAGATTATTACATGCAATCAATAAAACAAGGATTGTACATAGAACAATATCGGACCTCTGAAAAGTACAAGCATGCATATGTACTCAGTACTTGGTTTGGACCCTTTTGCAGCACTTACTGCAATTACTTTTGCATGATATTCTAATTATTCAAATTTCACCTGTATATGAAAATTAGAATACTGGCTGGACAAAATGAGCTTTCTGCAATTAACACATGCATGTATTCCAGCTGTATTTATACTGTAGGTGTTTGCCTGAAGATTTACTTTAAGAGTGGTTTTTGAGTACCTATGTTGCTTATTGGATATTTTGTGACAATATGGGCAGATAAGGCAGGTTCCAGCTTTTTCATCCTGAAGGTGAAATACAAGCTAACTAAGCAATTGGAGATAAGTACAAATATAATAGAACAAATACAAAATTGACAACTCTAATGGTTGCTATAGAAATACCTAACACTTGCATGAGTATGAGTAGTCATGTACTGATATCTTGTTTTCTTTACTTTCAGAATCAAGAGAGATAACACAAGAAGAAGGTAAACTGTTAGAAAAGCCTTTCCCCACTGTGTAGACTTATTCTGACTCCGATCGTTGTGATAGCGAGATATATCCCTTGCTGAGACCTCTATGCCTGGCCTGTATAAGCAGATATACTCACTGCGGACAATCCTCGTCAGATAGCTGAACTCGTCAATACCGATTCATTCAAAAGAGGTGTTTATTCTTTACATCAGGTTACAGCAGATGATAGGAACAGCAGTTGAACGGTTATAGTATTGTGCGGTCAGAAAATGATGCCTTTCCTACGTACTGTGCAGATTACATGTGTGTCCTTGTTACATGTGGCTAGTAGCTGTGCCATGACACAGGAAGTACTGCACACAGGAAGAAGGGTGGGGCTACACTAGGGGGAAATGCATCGTCACATGAGGAATAATTACAGAAAACATGTTTGTTACAACAAAAGGCCACTAGATGGCAGCATAGGATAACACATGGATTTAGCTATGAGAAAATAGTTAGGCAAATCACACTATATAAATTCTAACCTATATAACAATGCTAATATTAACTGAGGCTATGCATCTCATATTCTATGCCCCTGTTGGGGCGGCACAAGACTGATTTTAATTATTGGAAATGGTAAAATGTCCATATATACACGCTAATTCACTTATGTAGCTTGCTTTTAACTAAATTACTTTATTTTAGACATTAAGCCCACCTTATTTCATCATTCGTGACATTTAGCATGGAAAGTCACCAAAGCTTGTAGCGTATTGTCATGGAGAAAATATGGCTATAACAGCTTAAGTTGCAGAGTTGACTTCCAATTTGTATTATTTATTTTGCATGCTGTCCAAGTCTGTCAGATTTGCTTTGCTCCTAGGAAATTATTTTTATCACTTAAATCCTGCTAATCTGTTGCCAGAAACAAATTGCTGGGGATCTACATACACATTTACTTTGCAAAGTTCTTTTTTGTTTACTGAGCATACTATGACTATATATTTAAATAACCAAAAAAAATAATAAACCAGACCGCGAAACCCACAATCACTATGTGGGTATGCATTAAGCCCACTTACTACAGTATATCATTGGTCCATGATATACAGTAGATGCATCTAATCACACTACAGTTCCAAGTATTGTTTGTGGCCAGATGCTCTATAATGGTGTCCAGAGAGTAACAGCCTTATGATTGAATCATTTAGCAGGGCAATTGTGAATCATAAATGCTAGATTGGAGTTGTGCAGGCAAACTTCATAAAATGTCAGTACAAAAGGCTACATTGACACTATGGCCACTAATGAGTGGTAACAGCTATTAAAACATCACCTATGGGAAATTTTGGGTATTGTATTTGTTTGCGGTTTCGCGGGTGAACACAATTTTAAGGATTGACATGTTTGCTATCTATTTACCCGGCTTGACCCCATGCTTTATATTTTTACCACATTTTACCAAATTGTGTATTATATTCTGCTTCTGTGTACTAAATTTAATTTTAGTGCAATTTATTCTAAAAATACTGGTTTGACAAACATTTGCGCAAATACCATGCAACATAAAAAATTGCAACAAGCATTTTTTTTTATTCTACAGAGCCTCTGCTTTCAGAAAATATATAATTGTTGGGGGTTTTAAGTGGTTTTCTAGCCAAAATCAGATTTTAGCATGTGTGTGCAAATAGTATGAAATTGCTCTGGACGGCAAGTGGTTAAAAAAGCTTAAGATCCTACACCCCCCCTCTGTCAACAATAGCAGATAGAACAATACCTATGGAGAGGTATATATAGGTATAGAGGCACTCATGTTGAATATATTTCAAATCAACAGCATTTAATTGTCAACGTTTTGAAAGACAGTGTCCTTATAAAGACAATCTGAGTTCCCTCAAAAACTTTGACCATAAAATGCTGTTGTTTTGACATATCTCCACTGCAAGACCATTGAGAGCTTCTATACCTAGAAAATAGGTGGGTTCCTATCTGTCTGATATTGGCTATATGCATGTATACGGTGAAATCACCCCAGCCACTTCTTCAAGAGCTTTACATTTAAAAAAAAAAAACAGTGTATTAAACAAAATCAGAAATTGAATGTGAGAAAGGTGATTAGATTAGGGGTGATTAGAGGCCATTATAACCAAATCCACTTTTCTGACGATTCAGCTCATTTGTCTCTACAATCCATCATTTTTTCAAAGAGGGGAAATGTGTTTTGCTAAGGAAATATTTTTTTTGTCTCTTCATCTTCCTCTTGAGAGTGCAAACATAAACAAGCCATCCAGCATACAATTGTGGACCCTTGGCAGGAATGATCTGATTAATACGTTATGGAACAGCACTAAATTAATTGCATAATACGCATGCATATTGCTTCTGGGCTATAAATCTTGGGCTGCTGCCTAAAGTATAGGGGTCAAGATGAGAAATAGTTGATCATTTATTTGTTAAGTTTAAGTTTAGGTGCCAGTTGCCATTTTAATGTGGTCCTGTTCATAATCTCCCACAAAACACACATTCCCAGAATGCTTAAATACAATAGATTTGGCCATGCTGATTGAATGTGGCTGGCATGTTGGTTTATAATGACCTTTTAATGTACAGTATATTTATTTTAAGAATACTGCTGATAGAACATATGGAAATAATGTGTGACATTTATGGCAAAAATTAATTCATATAATAACAATTCATGTATTTTATTTGGTTCTTGTCTTGTGCTGTATATGCTATGGGTGTATGAATCTATGACGTTAACACATTTTATTTGTGTATCCTCATCTCTATAAACTAGATGTTTTAATTGTGATCTGTATAACTTACTATTTAACAGATTGATGGCATGTCATTTTCTCAGTTGTGAATTGTATCTGTGTTTTATTTTAGCATTGAGTACAATGTTGAGGACATGAACCCCATGCAATCTGTAGCTTTGTAGCTAAATAGATTTAATAGAGTGAGCAGGCAGAGTTTTATTAGTTTGCATTAATTATTTAAATGCAAAGCCATGGTTGAGTTCTAAATTCTTTTTAGTAAATTGAAATATTCACTTGTAAATTGTTTAGACAGGGACATACATATTCAGAGTGCGTATTCTTTTTCTGTGGGACATGTCTGATACTAATTCAGCCTAATTTAGACTAATCAACCTTTTCCTTTCCTTACTCTTGTTTTATAAATATATTTTTCTGTTTGGTATGCTTAATTGGTATGCTGTTTGGTATGCTTAATAATAAAAAAAACTATTAGTATACAATGACTTAAACATGCAGAAGAGTTCCTATAAAGGAGATTCAAAGAGAAGAAGTGAACTCATCAGCCCAGAAATACTCATAAACAGTGTCAACAATTGAGCTACACTGCTGCCCATTTAAGTACACCTGTCATCAGAAAGATATGGAAATTGCCATTGTCTACCTCCTTCTGAATATGTTATTTGCCTGGTAGTCTGACCCTCTGATTGTAATACTGTTTGATCAGTGATCTCTAACAGATGCAGATTAGAAAAGTCCAACTAAATACTTTTTCTTTATCAATGTTCCAGCTAGTGACTTAACGTATTGAAGCCAGAGGGTCAGCATTACAGTAAGACAACAAGAATTTTCAGAAGGAGAGGTCAGCGATGACACACAAGGCTAATAGACAAAGGACTGTCAAACAAATGGCATGAGTTGGGTACTGGCAAGGGGTATATTTACCAATGCCAGACAAATGTTAAAAAGTACTTTAACCACTTGGAGTCCGGGGTGTTAAACCCCCTTCCCATCCAGGCCATTTTTCAGTATTCAGCGCTGCAGTACATTGACTGACGTTTATTCCATCATACAACGCTGTACCGAAATGAATTTTATACAATTTCTTGGGGACAGATAGAGCTTTCTTTTGATGGAATTTAATCACCACTGGGGGTTTTATTTTTTAATATATTAAGGAAAAATTATCGATTTAAAAAAAAAACAGTTTCCCCTATATTAAATGATAAACATTTATTATTACCCAATTTTTTGGTAAAATATAAGAGACGGGGTCACGTCGGGTAAATAGACACCAAACATATCAAGCCTTAAAATTGCACGCGTGTGCGAAACCTCAAAAAACTACAATACCCAAAATTGGCCATTGGCGACGCTTTAAAAGCTTTTACTGCTCATCAGTTTAGTGTTATCAGTGATTGATGGCCCTAAAATGATTGCTCTCCCTCCGAAGTTCGCGATGATATGTAACATGTGTAGCGCAATTGTCGATTTCCCGCGCTGGCGCATCAAACGCGTATTTACATTTATATGTGCGTAAAGGTGGTGGTGGGGGACTTAAAAATGTTTGGGGTTTTTTTTCTACTTTTTTTATATGTGACTTTTATTTTTTTTTACACTTATTGTTATTGCTATTACATAGTGTGATAACAATCCCCCTATATAATAGCAAAGGCACACTGACAGGTCCTCTTAGACCCCTAATGTCACCTGGGGACCCCAAAAGAAGCTGATGAAGCACAGATCTGCTTCATCAGCTTCTTCTCTCTGTCTATAGCAGCCAGATGACTGACAGGTGAAGGCGGAAGTGATGTAATACACATTACTTCCGCATTCACAGCACGGAGGGAGGTCAGCAAGGAGGAAGATGCTGACCTCCCTCCTATCTTACCTCCTGATGCCCTCCCGAAACAGTCCCGGGCCACAGAAGGGGCAGCGGATCCTGGGATTGAAGGTGAGGAGTCAGGAGCGGAATTCGAGCGGGGGAGGGGAGGCGTGCAGCCAGACAGCCCATACATACAATCAGCAGGCTATAGAGCTGCCGATCGTATGTATGTGAAACAGCTGGTAATGGCTGTAAAGAACGGGCCATTTTTTTCTGAGCAGAAAAAAAAGCCATCTGGAGATGGCAACACACCAATGTGACTGTGCCGTCCATCCGTTTTTTCACAACGGGCGGACGGCAACAGGTTAAAGCAGGGATAGGGTCTTTCTTTTCAAGCAACTTCAAGGTTAACCTGGAAAAAAACATAATTTATTTATATTACTTTCTGGGGAGGTGCCTTTAACGTGTATTTAAACCCAAATGCAAAAAGTTAATATATAGCAGCTTACCAATCTTCAAGGCCTCTTCACACAGCTTAGAGTCGGCTCGTACAGATCAGTGCGGTGAGCACAGCCATATCGGGCCGTTCCCGGGAAGGACAGGTGCTGCGTGTGATTGTACACAGCAGCCTGCTCTTCCCTATGGAAGGACGCGGCCGTACGCCGCTGTACACTCACCCGAGCTGCACATCCTTGCAGGTGTCCATACTCGGATGCAGACAGGATGGATCCTGTCTGCGCCCAAGCATGGACACCTGCACGGATGTGCAGCTCAATAAGAGTTTCTAAATTTAAAAAAGATGAAGCTACTGAAGGGGATAGTAGCAGGAATTGTAATCAGGGATAATACGTCTGTATGCCTAACTTATCTATGGGAATAGAGGGTGATGTTGAATGTGAGGTATGTAATCTGATTTGGTTTAGGTACACGCTGTTCTTGCACACACAAGACACAGCATTTTTCTCCCTATGGAACATTCCTGAAGGGTTTACATCTAGAAACCAGTGCCTACAACTCCTACACTAATCTGTCCCTATGCACTTTACAAGCAACACTCTCCTTTCCCTACTCCAGCTAAGCACATTTTCAATATTGATGCTGGGAACGCTGCCTAATAAAATGAGGGTCTGGCACATTTTAAAGACCCCATTATTTGCCATTATAAGCCTCCTGGTCTAAGTGCAGAGACCAGGAAGTGCATTACTGGTAGTTAGTTACTGTGGTGGCAAACAGCTGCATTAGTTTACCTGGTCCACAAACGAAAAATGGGTTGGGTTCCTCTTTAACCCAACACAAAGCTCATCCCTATCTTCTAGTACCAAAAACAGATTACATGTACCCTCCCTACGTAATTTTTACACAGCCATGCTGGCATATTTCTACCACTTAATAGCTTTGACCTTTCTTTCTACTATACAAATCTCTGCCCAATCACTGATTTTTTTAATTAAATGCTTTAAAATAATTAATATTTTCATTTTTTTCTCCATAAAATAAGTGAATGAATTCAACTAATGAATGTGATTAATATATTATATTCTTTCAGATGCTCTGCAGTACATCCAGAGTGTATTTTATGATGGAATTAGTACAGTTAATCAGTTTAAAGAAGGTAATGTCATGATCTATAAATGTTAACTGTTTTTCCTTTTTTACTTAAATTATCAGTCTTTCTGCTTTTGCATGCACATTGGAGATGTAGAACAGTTATAGTGAAAATCTATATTGCTATAATTATTTACTAATTGGAGGTGTAAAAATTTTACATCACTAAAATTTTACTGTCCATTTCTTCAGATGCTCTTAATTATTCTCAGGATTTCTTATATGACGGACTAGATGCAGTGTATCAATTCAAAGAAGGTACTTTAATCCTACATAAAAAATAGCCAAGGCACATCTGGCTTGCAGAAAATTGTATTGTGTTAATTTTAATGCTAAAATGTAATGTAATGTAATGTAAAATATCATAATGTAATGTAATGTAAAATATCATATTTTCAGAACTTCTGTTTTCAAACACATAAACACAATCTCTTTCTTTGTTTCTTTAGATTCTGTTGGTTACCTCCAGAGTGTTTTTAACAATGGGATTAACACGGTTACTGAATTTGGAGAAGGTACAACAATTATCTGTAAAGTATAGGTCCCTCATCCATCAGATAGATAGATAGATAGATAGATAGATAGATAGATAGATAGATAGATAGATAAAAAATAACTTGTTTACCTATGTTGTCTTCATGTAATCAGTGCATTAGTACCCTCTGCTCACCTTTGTTAAACTTTTTTTTACTGTTCACACTGATATTTTTAAAATGGATCAATGTATACAATGTCTGCATGTATATGGAGATTCTAGTAAAATCTCTGGGTTTTATTTTATTATGCTTTATTTGTTTACACTATTTAAAAAATAATAATAATCATATATATAATATAATATATATATATGTATATATATATATATTTATATATTAAATTTTTGGGGGCCAGAATTGGTAATTATGTATTAATTTGTAATCATTACCAACAATCTTTAGCCACTAGCAGGTGGAGATCTATATCAAAAAGTAATTCAAGATAGACCAGACTGGCTTATCAGTAATGGCAAAGACTGTCTCCAAGTGTACAGGCTGTACTACTGTTCTGTCTACATAATAGTATACCATGCATGCATAATAAATATTTACTGAGGTGCCCAGTCTAAATGGATTTTATATTTTCTCTTATTTAAAAGAGAGATAATAAAATATTAACATTTAAAAAGATGCATAGATGAACTTACTTAATAAATAAACATGACTCACCTTTACAGATTCCATATAAACTGCACAATATGCTGTGGATATAATCCCTGCTCAGCCTAGCCTTACAGTAGAGTGCCAAAGACAATTCACCATCAATAGAATAAAAACAATTTAAAGTTTTTGATTATGAAAAGGTTAAAACTTTGTTTCTTCTATTTGTCTTCCTTTAGGAATTCTTCAGTACAGCCAGGGTGTTTTATATGATGGCCTTGATACATTTAATCAGAAAAAAGAAGGTAATAATATGTAATTTTCCCCCCTTTGCCTTCAGCAAACAATGGTTCGTTCTATCAATTTGTTCTTACCTATTTTCCCACAGCCCCTAATTATATTCAGCCTTTTAGGGCAAATCTTATGCTGATTGTTGGCAAAGGAAAAGTAATTCCAGTTCTTAAAAAGAAAACATTAATACCATAATACCCATTTAAAGAAGAACTCTTTTTCTTAGCGCCTGCAGTGGTGCAAGGGTTAAGTGTTCATTTTTGTCTAGGTTCGAAAATAACAAAGATATACTCACCCAAAGCTCAGAGCCAGCCAGCTGTCAAATATATTTCTTCAGCCGGGTTACCTCCTTCTCGGCAGCATTGTCCTCATGTCTTTACACAGTGTATAAACATGATGATTTGTGGGACCTTAGACCGCTGCAGAGGAAGAGGAGATAAGTTGTAAGGGCCAGCTTAAGAACAAGCTAGCTCAGAGCATCAGGTGAATATCACTTATTTTTACCTAGACAGAAATTAGCACTTATCCCTTGCAGTGCGTGGGTAGCCCTAGTGCAAGGGTTAATAAAAAATGTCCTGGATTTCTTCTTTAACTGTCATATGTGAATGTTTCCTCTACACTACATTACTGTATGTTCTGTGCCAAGGAAAATAACTTCAAATTTAAAATGATCTGAAGTGATTTCTAATATTATTATTCCATGTACCTGACAAACATGCACCAACTGTTTTTCCATTTATTCAGATATACTTCAATACCTCCGGGGTCCTTTCTATGAACGACTTAATAGAATTACTGAGTTTGGAGAAGGTATTGCCAACCTACTCTGTGGCTATGCCTGGCTTTTGCTCATAATCCAATCCAGCTAAAATGTCTGCTCAAGCTAATTATAAATGGCTTAATATGTTAGAGTGTGGCTACTGTAGTTTAGATTTGTGCTTACCCCAGTGCTGAAATGCCAAAATACAACTTTTTCTTTGGTTCTTTAGGTTTCGTTGACTATGCCCAGAGTCTCTTCTATAACAGCTTAAATAGACTTAATCAGTTACGAAAAGGTAACTAACTATTGCAGTCATTTATACTAGTTTAGGCACAGACTACCTGGCTCTTCTGCAAAATCTGGATGGGATTCTCAAAGGTTTTCTAAAGAAGACAGATGATTTGTAAATGCATACCCAGCTACCTTGGTGTAGCTTTATGTGAACAAGGAATAGAGAACAACCACCATAAGTTATAGCAAAAAGAAAAATTCTTATTTTAGAACTATAGCCACAACCCATGTTGGCTTCAATGAGCAAATACACTGTATTAATTAACATCTTGCCGTCCGCCCGTAGTAGAAAAACGGACGGACGGCACTGCTGCATCTGCGGGTTGCCGTCTCCAGACGGCAATTTTTTTCTGCTCGCAAAGATAATAAATATATTTACAAACCATTACTTATCCCATGTCTCAACAATACTAGCGTAAGTATTTCAATTGGATGGCAGAGCTACTTGCCTCTTTACAGCACACCTGATACTTTGAAATATACCAGGACAATCCAAATAACAGTTCAGATAAGAACTAGAAAATGGAAACATCATTTTACTCTGCGCTTTTATATAAATACACCACTAATTTAGTAGATATGACCTCAATGTCTCCCACAATCGTACTTTTTGTGATATTACTAACGTGGAGTAATTGAAAGTCATTATAATAAATCATTCTCTCTCTCTCTCTCTCTCTCTCTCTCTCTCTCTCTCTCTCTCTCTCTTTCTATCTCTCATACACTTAATGACAATTCCTTTTGTATTCTTTCAGACTTTGTTGAATACTTCAGCATTCTCTTCATTGATTGTGCTAAAAGTGTCACTACATTTGGAAAAGGTAGTAGTACTTTAAAAGATACAGGAGTTAAATTGGGTAGTAATTAATCAAACAAACATCAAATATAAAAATATAATTCAATAAACGGATGTAAGTACTGGGCTGTTTTGCCCTATCCCGTCTGTTTTAACCTAATACATTTTTTCTGCCTTTGTTTTAACTCCTCAAATGACTAGCTCTGCAGGAAGTGCAGCCTGGCCAGAAAACATTTCCCATTTCCCTGCTGCTAATTTACCCTAGAACACATACTTAAAAACATCTCTCTCTCTCTCTCTCTCTCTCTCTCTCTCTCTATTCCCTGCTGCTAATTTACCCTATTAAACTTTTACAAGCAGAACACATAATTAGAGACCTACATGTATGTGCTATTTGGACACTCTGGACCAAAATCAAATTAAGGCCAAATTGGACCTTATGCAAGGCTGCTGTGTTTTCCCTGCATTGTGGAGTATACAATGTTCAGCACAGTGTACAGAGCAGAACTTTTTTTATAGAATGTACAACACAGCATAGAGTGGTTAGCAGCAGGGATTATATAACTCATAAGGCATTGTCAAGTCTGGGGGTCCTTGATCCTGTCTAGGTACATTCCTAAGATGGTACCAGCATGTGATGCACACAGATAAATTACTTGCAATAACAGACAGAGAAGTGCCTGATGAAAATTGTGGGTGGTGGGTGTATGAGCGTGTGCCTCTAGGGGAGTTTGTTTTCACCTAGGAACTATGGTTCTTACAACTCCTCAGTCTATGCTTGCAGAAGTGAAAGTGTTATTCTGTGATTTGCCCAGTTATAAAGGTGCTAAAATTATGTTTCTGGTGCAAAGCATGGCAAATTCCTTTACAATTGTCAAAAGGCACATTTTTGATCCCCTTTATTTTTTAAGTGGCACTACAAAACAATCACAATAAAAAAAAGAACAGAAAGGTAAGAAAGGGAGGGCGGACAAGAAGTTATGGGAAGTTATTACGATTTTCCTCCACCACCTGACGAAGCGTTGGATGCGCAAAACGCGTTGAGAATATCATCCACTCCACAGCTCCCAGCTAAGACCTTATATGCCTATGAATACAACTCAATTGCATTGTCTCATTAATTATCTATGCAGCATTTAATTTGATCTATGTACATCTAATTTAAATTAATTGTATGTAATATTTTGAGCAGGTCTATATGGGGAAGTGATCGGTATTTGGAGGTCATCTCCTTTTTTCACCTTACATTTTAATCATGGTTTTAAATTTTTTGTATCTAAAAACATTATATATACTCTCTTTAAAGTACTTTGTGACTTATTGGACTTGTCAGTTGGTGCCCTTAAAGCCCCAATATCTCTCTTATTTTTTGAATTATCTAGGGGGTGTGGCACCAGATATTCATGATGTGACCACAAACTTTTTCTTTTATGTTTTAAAAAAATTTAGATTGTTTGAGTTTGAGTTTACCAACATTCATTTAAATATATTTTTCTACAGAAGATACAGTATGTGAAATAAATAATACATCAAAATGATCTTGCACCAGAAATGTTTGAAAATCAGCTACAAGGAACTATATTACTTATAAGTAATATAAACATGCTTTTACCCAAACGTCCTTATTAAATCTATTAAATGTTTATAGCTCGGCACATTAGGGTAGATAGGTTAAATAAATAGTTACCTAAATATCATGTGATCCACGTATTCCACAGGTCATCTGATTTTAGCAAATATATACAGGGTTATTCACAAAAGGGTGAAGAGAAGGCAGGAGAAGTGAACAATCTAGGACACCATAGCTGAATTGGAAAGTGAGCTGAATTGGATACTTTTTCCAAATCAGCTCCTTTGGCCAAGATTGTTCACTTCTTCTCCAAACTCTTTACCCTTTTGTGAATAGCCCTAAAAAAATGTGGGGAGTTTTAAGTAATCTTTAGGCCCAAAATGCCCATTTTGCCAATTGTGTGAAAAATGAAAAAACTGCCCTAACGATGAAAGGAGTAATGTAAATGATCTTATCAGTTTGTTAGAGCTTAGCTGGAAAAACTTTTTTTTCCATTTTGGATAGACTTAGAAAAAGTAAATTCTTCTGAAAATGTTTATTGTTGCTGATATTAAAAATAATGGTCCTCACCAGGACAGCAAGTCTTAGACAGTAGCAATAATTTGAAAAGGGTTCCAACCCCTCCCAATTTTAATGGAAAAAAGTGTTTAATTGCAATCTGTGTCCCGATGGGAAATGAGGGGAAATCTCCTAATGGGGGTCAAATACCACAATAAAAACCTGACCGAGGTTCTATGTAAAAAAAAGTTTTAGCTGGCACTGGGCTTTATCCCTTTAAAAAAAACATATTTCTAAGTATAGCTTATGTGCTGTGGGTATCTAAATGGACTTGAGCATAAACTGAAGTCTTTAATGATGTGAAGCACCCACACCATTCTGTTAGTCACAGATAGTCACGTTGTGGTAGGTGATCTTGGCTACAAGCCCAAGATCCTAATGTCCCAAGCCATTAGGACACTTGGAAGCATGGGAGATGTTCTTTTTATCTATGGAAAGTAAAACGTTCTTTTTTTTCTATTAAAGCAATAGTTTGATATGTTAATGATGAAATGTACCCCACTGATATTTATCTAATCTTTTCCCTGTATATCTTTTTTGGTCTTCTGTTCTATTCCTCAGATATTTTTATTTATGTCCAGAAAGGATTTAATGAAGGAGTTAACAAGTTTAACAAGCTGAGAGAAGGTAATTTTATTTACTTTGCTTCTATAAATGTCTGATTAAGCAGTCATAAGCAAATTAAGGCAAATTATATAAATCTGTAAAAGGAACCTGTAGTGCGGTCATTTTGTAGGTTGTCATTCTGAAAACGCGTACTGAAGCCAGAGACAGTCTATAATTAGCAATTTCAGAAGGCAAACATCAGGGTAACTGCAGAAAATAGTATTTTTATACTACCCAGTCAAGTCATTCATGTCTCTGGACTGAACTGCAGTGCATTATGAAAAATGCAATTTGCATGAATTTTACTATTTTGAATCTCACAGAAATTATTGATGATGCACTATATGGTAACCCACATTAAAAAAATGCAAAGTGCACAATGTCTGCCGTTAAAAACATGCAGAAAACGACCTGCATTTCAACAGCACACTCTAGCGTGAATCCTATCTTGACATCGCAAAACATCTACACTTCTATATTTTGCAGATCTTTCCCCCTACATTCAGGGTCTGTTCCATGATTCTTTAGACAAGCTTAGCCAACTTAGAGAAGGTAATATTTTCTCACACCTAAAAATATTGTATTTTTTTGTAACAATTTAACAGTTTTGAAATCACATTGTTATATCTTTCATTCCTAAATTTCTTATTTGAAATCAGAAGACCCCTAGCTATGTGTCAACTTATAAACCACCTTTATATCAGTGGTGGCAATTTAGATTACATATATTCAAAAAATTAATTAAAAAACATCTGTGAAACTTTGGTAGCAATAGCTTGTTTTTAAGCTCACCACACACCTTACCATCACATTATACAATCTCCTTTAGATTTACCAAAAGCGGTTTAGGACAAATGCCTGACTGATTGGATATACATCTGTTGGGAAGATGTAGGTCTTCATGTTGCATAATTTTCTGAAAATCTAAAGTTGATTGTACAAAGAAGTTATGGTTGGTTTGTATAGTGTATAGAGATCCTTATGTTTATAGAGAGTACACATTGTAGTAAGGGGTCAATCCGGCCGCTACTGATTACCTCCCAAAAATTAGTTGTGAGCCAAAGCTTGGGGTCTGATGAAATCATTAAGAAGAAGTAACAACTGGGTAATGCAAGAACTGTATTTTTCTGTCATAAATAATGATAGCTGTGTATGCAAAGTTCCAAATAATTTTATTTGCCTCGTTTGTAAGATTAATTTACTGAGCAACACACACACACACACTACTTGAGAGCTAAACATTCTTCAATCTTCTTAGTGTGCCTTGAAGCTCAGGGCTCTGTAATTTGGAAGTAAGTACACTATTATGAGCTTTGTTATTTTATACTGCTATTCAGAATTAATTAGGAAAGTATCAGGCAGGTTACATGGCAGTAGCTGCCATATCTCATGTGCCTCTCAGCTATAAATTTGTCAGCAGACAAAAAAGTAAATATATATTAAAAGGGAAATATTTGTGCAACCCAATACCGAATATTCAAATACTTGCAAATTAAAAACACACTTCTAACATATTGTTTATCTGCATTTGTACATATGTACATGTACACTGTGTATCTGTATTTCTTTCACATGTAGTGATGCCCTGATGAGCTTGAACTGCTTAACTTAGGTAATTGTGTGCTATTATTGTTAATGTTTTTATTATGTTGCTATATAACATCTGCCTCTTTTTATTTAGATATGTTTGAGTACTTCCAGAATATTTTCTCCTATGGAGTAGACAGAGTTTCTGAATTCAGAGATGGTAAAGATTCCCTTACGTGTATATCTGCATACAGAATAGTTTGATTGATTGATCAATTGATCTGATTGTACTATCATTAAAATTTACTGTTAGCATAATTATCTTTTTTTTTCAGGAACTGTAAACTACTCCCAGACACTCTTTTATGATGGACTCAATAGACTTTCTGAGTTCAAAGAAGGTAAAGATACATATGAAAGGAGCATGTTTATATTCCTTGTAAATTATTTTCCATTCTTTCGAAAACAATTTTAATTAACACAACTTTATCTGTGCTTTCAGTCACGTTTACCTACTCCCAGAGCCTTTTCTATGAAGGACTTAGTAAGCTTTCTGAGTTCAAAGATGGTAAGAGTGTAATTTTGTGCAAGTTTATTCAAATATAGCCATGCATGCCATGTTTTCCTCATTAATAAAAGTAACTATATCCAAAATGATTAGCAAAAATTGTAATGCAAATACAAAACAAAAAAAGTTAATTGCAAGTACAAAAAATAAAAAATCTTTGACAGTAAATACACCTATTCCTCTTCTTCTAGGAACGTTTAACTACTCACAGAATCTCTTCTATGATGGACTTAGTAGTCTTTCTGAGATTAAAGAAGGTAACATTTTGTGCATTTTAAATTATTACCATGTTCGTATTTGTTATACCACAAATACAACTGCATCTCTTCTTTCAGGCACTATTACCTATTCCCAGAGTCTGTTGTATGATGGACTCAATAGACTTTCTGAGTTTAAAGAAGGTAAACAAATACTGCAATGCTAGTCTGTATTCATATATAATAGCTTAGCTTTTCTATCTATTTGCTAAGTAAACAAAACTATACATAATATACAAAAATATACATGGAATGCAACTGTATATCTTCTTCCAGGAACTTTTAACTATTCCCAGAGTCTGATCTATGACGGACTCAACAAATTTTCTGAGTTCAAAGAAGGTAAAAGTATTTTGCATTGGGAGTCTTTTTGCATATGTATAGCTTTGCTTTCCTAAAGCTGTAAACACCAGGCATAGTTAGTGGAGACCAATCTAATTATCTATGCAATAAACACAATTGTTTTTCCCTTTTAGGAACTAAAAACTACTCGCAACGTCTGTTCTATAGTGGACTCAGTACTCTTTCTGAATTAAAAGAAGGTAAGATAAATTCAAATGGCATCATATCTCTATCTGTTGCTTTACCTATGACCCATAGTTCTTTCTAGTTTAAATGGCAATTTTAATGTACACAAGACTTCGGCATCTCCTTGTAAATGATTCTAATAACGCATAATGTTTGATTTGATTACCATAACTAAGCACACAACTTTGACAGCAGCTGTTTTTAATTTTTTCCAGGTCTTCAAGATTATTTACAAAATATTTTCTATGACGTATTTAATGGGCTTAAGAAGTCTGGAGAAGGTAACACTAATGTGTATTTAGTGACTTTACTACTTTATATAAACTTACCATTAATGATCTTCAAATCCTTCTTTTTCTATCTTCAAATTTGGCTAATACGTATACCACACCATTAAAGCATATTTTTTCTTCTTAGGTCTCCTTGAATACCTGCAGAGTCTTTTCTTTGATGCTATTAATGGAGTTAAGCAGTCAAGTGAAGGTAATGCTTTTCCCCTCAAGTTCAGTGTGTGTTCAGTTTTATGCAATACTGTATTCTATAAATAGTGATACAAGTACCTAATTAACCTGATATAATTGTAACTCAAAGGGGTTGATTTACTAACCTTATAAACACACCACGAACATGTATACACCTCTGTAGTGTGTTCCCTCCCAGCATGATCTATGGGTGGAATCTAAACACCTTTGTAGTGTGTACACACCCAGCAGGTGTGTTGTGCAAAGCCCTGCCCTGAATTGCAAAGTGATGTTGTGTAAAATAGCTCTACATTGTGTTGCTTGCGTTGATGAATGCAGGAATGTAAATGCATGAGCTAACCATTTTTGTCTAAACTGTGAAGCAGCATTATATATGCATCATGTGCATGATTTTTCCGTATATGGCATTAGTGGAAACATGCTTATAGAGACTTTTTGGTTGATAAATACGCTTTGCTGTGTAAAAATCACACGCACCTGGTGCGTGCGTGTGTTTAGGTTAGTAAATCACCCCCAAAGTGTCTGGTATCAAGTAGGGTGTATCAATTTCCTGGGTTCCTGTTCTGCCTATATCTGACATAAGAATCTTTGGAAAAACTAATTCATCTTACAAAGGTATTTGGAATCCCCATTTACAATTAGGCCAATTCTTTTTTTTTACTCCTCAAGCCTATTTACATGATTATGTTCTGCCCATTAAAGGATAATTGTTCCCTTGGTAAAGTTGTTATTTAATAATAACCACCCTATAGTGCAGCCTGCCTGGTAAAATATTTTTCTCCTCTTTCTTCATTGTAATTTTCCCTGAGCATCCCGCCTACCACCACACAGCCTTTGCAAAGAAAGTATCCCAACTGGGCTCTTTGTATTGTGTACATGTGCCACAGCCCTATTCACACCTACAGTATATATGAGTTGTACTCATGGCAGCCTTCAGTGAGGAAGATAAGTATTTAACAGGTAGGCTGCCCTTAGGTGATTGGGATGTTTCATTAAAGGACAACTGTACTTAAGGATGGTTGTTCTTTGAGCTGTATCAACATTGCAGTCCGGGCTCTCTCAATTATACCTATAAATGAATGAACAAATCTGAATCCTGCACTAAAAATGATCATATTATCATGAATAAGATTTTGAATTGTCACATTATTTATATCTCAGTCACTAAAACAGTGAATATAGCAATCTCTTTGTCAATATAGGAACCTTTTGATAAACAGTGAATATGCCCATTAAGGTTTGTAGGGATTATGGTGTATATTACTACAATACCAACTGAATACGACAGGGAATAGATTACTATCAGGGTTATTCACAAAAGGGTGACGTTTGGAGATGGCAGGAGAAGTGAACAATCTAGGCCAAAATAGCTGATTTGGAAAAATTCTCCAATTTAGCTCACTATCCAAATCAGCTATTTTGGCCTAGATTGTTCACTTCTCCTGCCTTCTCCAAACTCTTCACCCTTTTGTGAATAACCCTGTATTTATTCCAAACAAAATGTTTAAAGCCTAATTCAGGTGTCTCCAATAGTCTCCCTATTGGAGACACAGACAAAAAGGAAATTCCCTTACAACTTGCCCTTGTGACACCCAAATCAACCCCCTTTTAACCCCATTAATCTCTGTATCCAGCGGTGATCACTTTCTGTTCTAGAGATATTGCTATGGGCCCACAAAGTGAGTGCTAACCTCCAAGGTAGGGTTACAGACAGCAATGATAGACATTCAAACCCTTTCTAACTCTATCCAACACTGAAAAAAAGTGTTTTGGTTGGAGCTAGGTTGTACCTTTCATCTATATTTGGAAAAGGTGGTTAGGGCCCCCTTTTCTTGCCATTGTGCCAAGCAATTTGTCACAGAATAACCTTTATAAAGATGGCTTTATCATTTTCAGAAAAACAATTTATATTTTTTTCTGAAATTATGTAACTATGTGAGCCAATATTTTTTTTTTTAAAGATATGATAGTGTTTTTAAATCATTTTTACACAACTCAGGAACACTGGCAACACATGTATACTCTATAGGGGTACCTGAAATAAGATACACAATATTGGTAAACCATGGATGTTAATGGAATCTTGTACTGAGAAAATTAAATTTCCATTTATGACCTATGAAAGAACTAGTTGCCTGGCTGTCTTTTTAGCATGCTTTCTAGTGACCAATTACCATATTTGCTGGTGTATAAGATGGGTTTTGAAACCTTAAAACATCCCCCAAAAATCGGGGGTCGTCTTATACGCCGGGTACATACAGAAGGATATGGTATACTGTATGTAGCTTCGGCTACATACAGTATACCGCGCTGAACCAATTACGGCAGGCTTTGTATTAATAAATACAAAGCCTGTATTCATTAATACAAAGCCTGCCGTGATTGACTCAGCGGAAGACGGAGGACACAGCGTGGATCGTGGACAAGGTAAGAGACTGTAATCCCTATTGTGGCTCAGGGTTACCGCTTATGGTAGTGAAAATTAACCCCGAGCCACACTCGGGAATACCGCCATGGATGTGTGCATTTAAACATTATTTTGGGCTATACTCGTCTTATACGACGAGTATAGCCCAAAACCTATATTTTAACACAAAAAGTAGGGGGTCGTCTTATACGCCGAGTCGTCTTATACGCCGGCAAATATGGTACAAGTATTCACCAAAAACCAAACCAACATTAACCTCCATGGCAGTATTCCCGAGTGTGGGCTGGGGTTAATTTTCTGTGCCATAAGCAGTAACCCCGAGGCACACTCGGGAATACACAAGGCATCTCTTACCTTGTCCCAGTAGCAGCGCTGTCCTTTTTCCTGGTAAATGACCCAGAAAGCATTAAAGCTTTTGGATCAGCATGACAGCTAGTCAACTTGCTTTCTCAAAAAATCATGTTTGCAATGGCAGCTTTCACAGTTTCTCAGTAAAGGTTTCTTTTTTTGTCCAGAGATAGGTTTTTAATTTTGTAGCCCTGATTAATTGTATTTAAATTTCGAATTTTATGTGTCTGGTTTACAGAAAAGATGGGGTGTTTAAACACATAGCAACAAGGAAGATTATCTGATTTGCTAACTGACCTACAGTTTGCATGTACTTTTATATACAAAATGATTTTTGCGTTAGGTGAAAATGATTTGTTTTTGGATTTGTAGTATGTTCAGGTGCTTAATAACTGCATTTTT
This sequence comes from Nanorana parkeri, assembly GCF_000935625.1. Taxonomy (NCBI): domain Eukaryota; kingdom Metazoa; phylum Chordata; class Amphibia; order Anura; family Dicroglossidae; genus Nanorana; species Nanorana parkeri. The sequence continues at coordinate 436,225 of NW_017307154.1, forward strand.
TTGCAGATCTTCTTAACTACTTCCAAAGCCTTATCTATGATGGACTTAATAACTATGGACTTCCTTTCTTCAACTCGGCCTACAACCAGGAGCAATACTCCAGCCATTCCGAGGCTGAGGAGATGAAGACTGGAGAAGAGGAAAACTAGAAAACATACCTGTGATTTATTCATGGAACCTTTTATAAAAGACTGCAGTCTTTACAGTCTGTGTCCTAGTAACAGGACACAAGGCGGAGAAAGATTTTTACAGTTCTAAGTGTCATGAGAATAAGAAAGGAGAACGGCATATAGGAATGTGTCATGACAAGAGCACATGGTCCTTTATTACGAAACAATGTAAGATAGCCTAGGTATGAAGAACTGACTGCAAACTGCAAAACAAAGCATGTTCACATCTTGCTGTATTTACTGCTTTGTCTCCAGTTAGCACAAGGAAACCCACTATGTTAATACTCAATATGTTTGTTACATTCATATTAACATTTCAAGTTAGTGTGCTAATAGCAGTGCCAGGCAATTTTTAATTTTCTAGACAAACTACATTATGGATTTTCTCAAAACGAACACCTCTATATAGATCGTATTAACTCTTAAGTGCTACACTGCTGCAGTTTTATGTTTACAGAGTAGTAAAATGTGGTGGTTTGAATTGACAAAATGGTGCTAAGCTGTTGAACAGTTATTAGCCCATTAATACTTGACTTGAGTTACTCATATATTAAAATGAATATCTCTGAGCACATGTCTTAAAGTCCCCTCTTGGAGTATGTATACTGTCTATTTCAAGCAAAATTGGATATTAATATTATATTAACGAACCTAAAATGGATTCACTGGCAAAGAGTGACCAATAATGTGTTAATCCATACCTGGACAGTGAATAGGAGCTAAATATTTATTGTACATCAATAGACAAGACGCCTGCAGCCTAGTGCAGACATGTATTGATTTGCCTTCATATTCTTTCTTGCCTATACAAGTTTACTACAGTTGGACTATTGTATTTTACATTTGTTGCTATGTTGTGTGAATCTCTTTTACACGAGCACTACCTGTAATTGTTGTATAGGTGCATACGGATGCAACCCCCCTCCCCCTGTTATTCAGTGCCCTTAAACAATTGCTTGGTAAAAATAGACTGATACAAAAGATTTGTTAACAAGAGGCTGGCATCATGCTGCTGAAGATGTTCAATAACTTTGATTATACTTTGCCTTAACTAGGCTAATTTACATATTTTGGTTGTGGATTTTTGCATTTGCTTCAGTAGATTAGTTTTAGTCAGCGAAAATAACAAGCTATATTGTACATAAACATCAGTAAAATGCTTTTTTTTTGTAAAGCATCAGTTGAGTGATGTTTGCGTTGCTATTGAATACTTTACATGTGATGGTGTTGATGTACAAAGATGACTTTGTATGAAGAGTGCTCACTGTACAGAGACTAGATGGGCACATGGATTTGTTGACCAACATCTTAACTCATCCACCAACCCCATTGTGCTATGTCTGTATAACCTAGAACTGTGCTGCTGTGAATGTAAAGCAAAATGCTGCTTTGTGAGTTTGAACATGTGCCTTTTGTTGGATGTTTAATGCCTCAAACAAAATGACTTTTACTATGTGACCTTTTCCTTTACCTCTACCAATATAACTTTGTTTTCCAATACTAAAATAATTTGTAGTACATATTAAATAGCTGCACTACATGTAAAAGTGTTTATCCATCAAAAGCAAAGGTGAAAGAAAACAAAAACAGGCAAAAATAAACCGACATTGCTATAATGTGTTTTGTTAGACAGTCTCTTTAATGGTTTGAAGACTTGATGACTTTTGCTTACATGAATGTCTCTAGTGATTAAATGCAGTCATGAAAACATCATGCTCATTGGTGCATGTATCTGCCAGCTCTGGCACTAGTATAAATGTGTTGGTTGAGAGCTGTAGAGATGAGTGGAATAGCAGTGTCACCAGCTGGGCCACACTGAGTGAAAGTGACTGAATATGCATTCATGTGAATTAATCTGTTTCCAGACAGCTGCTCTTTTTCCTTCTCTTTGACTGCATCCCAGCAGAGTAAAGTGGGTGCCCTCCAGAGTGTTTCCTTTCTGCCATTGTGTAAGGCATGCTCTCATCCCAATCCAGTTAACATCCCAGCAGGCTGCTTCTAATTATTAATTTAAAACTAAAATCGCTTCCACCTTCCACCAGCTACAACTCAGAGAACAGTGAAAATGTCTGCATAATGTTGTACAGTTCACAGAGTACATGGCATGGCGAATTGAAAAGCTACACATAGCATTTGACTAACTTTACTTAGCTAGGTATGAGAACAGTTCTGCCTAAACAAGATTACTTCGTTTTTGGAGATGTGAGACATAGTTTGCTCCCCCACCATTTCCTAAGTGCTGTCAGGGATCCCGGCAGCGAGATTCCTCCCTCCCTAATTTTAGCATTTTTTTTAGACCAATTGGCTTAAATTAGTTCTACATAAATGAATATTGGGGTTGGAAGACAGAGAAATGCGTAAAGTTTTTTCATCTGGTTGGCTCTCCTGAAAATTTGTATAGGTCAGTGACAACAGTAGCTCAACTTGAAAGCCAAGCTTACTCTGCTGCAGCTGTGTTGTAGGGTGGCTGAGGCATCTCCCTGCCTGGATCCCACAATAAGCACTCAAAAGAGTATCAAGCCCTGCCCTACTGCTTTGGGTGGTGTTATGTTTGAAACAAGAATGTACTTGCATGAAAAATGGACTATAGTTTTATCTATTTTAGAAAAAAATTACAGACACAAATCTGTTTAGAAACATTGATAAACTGAATTTATCACAAGCTGCAAACTGTGTTACACAATGTAAACCAACTTAAAGTGAATTTCTGGTCTGTATCGGGGAATATGATGATGAGTTAGGAGAACATGGGTTATCTGGATCAGGAGTTTACTTTGACACAAGAAACTGTTTAAGAATAACCATTGAGTTCAATTACTATCGCAGATAGTGTCCTTACTTATTATGGCCCCAACCAGCTCACATACATAAGCACAGTGTATGAATCAAACTGGATTTAATATTAAAGAGTCATGATTAAATAAAAATAGGAAAACAAAATATAACTCAGAACGGCAAAACTGTGAGTCAGGAATTTTGTCTAGGGTTCTCAGATGATCAAATTGTAGGTCAATTTTTATTTTTTGGGATTCTTAGACGATCATTATAATACAACATTTTCAGACCCACTGCTCTTAGGATCTCAGAAAAATAACATACGGCCAGTTAGAATCATAACAGAAAGGTTTACTGGTATTAGGTTTGATTTACTAAAAAATAGCATTCTGTTATTTAACATCCCTGAAAAAGATTGAGTGCCACTTAGATACATCTCCTATAGTGTAACAGGTGATAAACAATGTTGTGATATGGATTATTGTTAAGAAAGCTTAAGTACATCCATTAAGGATTTATAGAGATGGTACAAAGAATGCAGTGTGGAGAAAGTGAAAAATGTGACAGTTCACTTAAACTGTTATGGGGTATACTGTCACTTTGCTGAGAGATGAGCTGCTCATAACAAACCAGTAACAATGGAAACATTGGTGGAGCTTCTGTCATATGTGAAAAAAGTGCCATTGGTATTGCTGTATGATTTGTGTTCATTAAGCCTGCTTATGAAGTCTGCCTAAAACCACTTAATGTCTTCCATCATTAATGTATTTATTGACATTTTCTATATTGAATTCTTGTTCTGTTCCAGAAAATGCAGAAACTGTTTTTTTAATGACATGGCTGCAAAGATTGCCGTACATTTTTGTGCTTCTCTGATAAATGTATATGGGAAAATAAATCTCTGGGATTTTCTCACTTAAATTCCATGCAAATCATGCTGGAAGTTACAGTGAATTTTCACGATGTATCAATCTTCTTCATCCTGACTGTCATTTTATTTGGAGATGTTTTTGTGAGGCATGTTTACAAAGTGTAGTCTTAAAAGAAACTGCTGCTGTAATTTCAGATTCATATTTTTGTGTTTTTTTGCCAAAGTAGTGTGCATCTGGGAAATTAAAATAAACTTGATCTGAACATTTAAAAAACATTGAAATGAGTTTTAGTGTCGTCTTTTTCGCTTTAAAATACTGTGATATCTTTCCATCTATCCATTAATCCATCCATCAATTCTACACATGTAAAATGTATGTGCTGTGTGTGTGTGTTTATATATATATATATATA
>NW_017307154.1:440637-516673 GCF_000935625.1 Nanorana parkeri
ATTGCTACAATGTAAAGTAGTGAGTGTACAGCTTGTATATCAGTGTACATTTGCTGTCCCCTCAAAATAACTCAACACACAGCCATTAATGTCTAAACCGCTGGCAACAAAAATGAGTACACCCCTAAGTGAGAATGTCCAAATTGGGCCCAATTAGCCATTTTCCCTCCTCGGTGTCATGTGACTCGTTAGTGTTACAAGGTCTCAGGTGTGAATGGGGAGCAGGTGTGTTAAATTTGGTGTTATCGCTCTCTCTCATACTGGTTACTGGAAGTTCAACATGGCACCTCATGGCAAAGAACTCTCTGAGGATCTGAAAAAAAAGAATTGTTGCTCTACAGAAAGTGAGCCGTACGCTGTTCGACTATTCACTTCAGGCTGGAACGGTTGATTCCAGCCGTATTTCTGCTGAAATCAGCTGTACATCAGGTGGCTTCAGCTGGCTAGAAAACGATTGGGCGGAGCCAGCAGTGACAGCTAGCTCCGCCCAACTGTTTTCTATGGGCTGGGGTGGTTCTGCTGCCGTCAGAATAAAAAAAATCACCATAGGAATGCATAGCCAGATTCCTATTGGCTATTTCACTTTGCAATAGCCAATAGCAAACTAGCTATTGCACCCGCCCTCTGTGGCTGTCAATCACCAGAGGGGGACCTGATAGAGAACTGCAGGTCCCCCTCTGCTGATTGACAGCAGCAGTGGGCGGGTGCAATAGCTAGTTTGCTATTGGCTATTGCAAATTGAAATAGCCAAAAGGAATCTAGCTATGCATTCCTGTGGTGATTTTTTTTTTATTCTGATGGCAGCCAACGGCTTCAATGTCAGAAAAAAAAATTACACACTGAGAACATGGAGAAGCCACTCTCAGTGTGTAATGAGAGCGTCCCTGGTTAGCTGGTAACCAGGGATGCTGATCTCTCTGAAAGTGGCCGGAGCCAGCCGTGAGATGACGGCTGGCTCCGCCCAGCTGTCAGAAGCATGCTGTTGGCCGGCCAACGTCCAGCCATTCGGCAAGCTTCGGCTTTCACCGCAGCTCAGTCGAGCCGAATCATATGTCCTCGGCTCGACTGAGCCGCTCGGCCAACTTCGGGAGCTGTACAGGCTATACTGAATAGCCCGTACAGCAGTCCTTCGGTTCCAGTGAACCTAAGGTGTCTTGGGGCCGAAGCTAGCCGAAGGATCAGTCGAAGCTACGGCTAGATCCTTCGGCAGCTTAGTGAATAGACCCCTAAATAAAAACCAAGTTAATTGTTTGTCCCCATGAGAGTGCCCCCTTACATTGTTTGTCCCCATCAGAGTGCCCCCTTCACTCTGTACAAAGCTGCCCTCCTAAAATATAATTCCTTCCTCCGTGCTGCCAAACAAACTTATTTTGTCACTCCCATTAACACACTCTCATCCAGACCTTGTCAACTCTTTTCTACCTTCAAGTCTCTACTATGTCCTCCACCACCACCAACCACTAACTCACTCACTGACATTCATTTCAAAAACAAAATAGATACAATTCGGGATCAGATCGCCACTGTCCAATCAACTGCCCCTATTAATGTACCAGACCCACCATCGTACTTGTTACTTTCCTCTTTTGAGCCTGTCACCACAGAGGAGGTTACAAAGCTTCTCTCTGACACCCGCCTCACCACTTGCCCCCTAGACCCCATTCCCTCAAAACTACCTCTGGCACCCTCTTGCTCTATCCTACACTCTCTTACTCACATTTTCAATATTTCACTCTCTACTGGAATCTTCCCTACCCGTCTGAAACATGCGCCAGTCACCCCAATACCCCAAAAACCCTCACTGGACCCTACCAACCTCAATAATTTCAGACTTATCTCCTTACCCCCATTCACCTCTAAGCTACTAGAATGCCTTATCTACAACCGCCTGACTTGCCACCTCGCTAATGTGCATATTGTGATGTGATATAGAAGATTTTATTTATATGTCTTTTGTATGTACATTAAATGGTTATTAGTTGTACCATCCTCCTTGGGGGTGAAGAACTAGGGTATTTAAGGTATGTCATTTTGATGTTTCCTTGCTACATTTAAGGCCCAGTTTGGGGGCTGAAACATGTAAGCATTTGTTTTTATGCCTTTTTACAAATAAAGTACTGGATGGATGGACCCCCTTGCGAGTGCCAGTTTTTTACCTATCGTTTAATGAAGGCTCTGGTGGAAGCTTTACCAGGACAGAGGTTCAAGCAGCAGCATAGGAGACAAGAGGGTAGAGCTGCTCAATGTTTCTAAACTGCACAAGGTTCCCTAGGTTGTCAAGGAAAAAAAGTAAGGATGACTTAAAATAGCAACATGGAATTTAAAATAGCAACATGGAATTTAAAATAGCAACAAGGAAATATCAGAGGAATTATGTAAGTGGGAAAACAGTAGTTGATTTGCAAAGAAATCGACAGATTGATCATTGACATAATGGGGCTGTCAGAAATATATGCTAATGAAGAAAACACATAGATCCTATGTCTGACTAAAATAAACAGAAGATCTTACAAAATGATAACATCAATAGTAGATTGTAAAGGTAGGAAAGGTGTGGGCTTCCTTATAGCTCTGAATCTAGAACCAAATGTACAAAATAATATTAAAAATAATATAATAAGAAACTCTGTAACAGAAATGATTACACTGGTCTACAAATTTTGGAACATGATGGGCCTCCCATATGAAATGTGTTAATTCTTACATATTTATATTAGATGAATTATAAAACAGGTGATAAAGGTGCTGGTTGGCTAAAGTTTTCAAGATATTTCACAATAAAGATTTATACACACAGGTGAGTATATTTGCCTACAAGGGAGGGAGATGTCTGATGATCATGATGCCTCTTAACTTCGACAAAGTACGTTAGAACAATGAAAATGTGTCACAATACCGAGCACGGGTGTCCCAACACCACGTGCAGGTAACTAAACAGGTGAACCGAATATGTGACCACACTGCAGATACCACAACAATCTGTGAATAATAGTTTAATAGATATTGCAAACCACATAAACACAGGTAGTCCAACCACCACCCGCAAGAAACAAATAAGAGCCACACTATATACAAACAGCAAGGGCCAGGAGCCACAGATCGGGAGACCTAAGGGGTAAGGGTCAGGAGTCAGGGTCCAAGGCAGAAACAGGAAACTGGTTTACAGGAAATAGGTTATGGCAACAATACTGAAACACAGGCCTCACTGCAGGGAGAGATTAAATACCCTCCCAGAGCAGCACCAGGTGGTGACTAATTGCTGGCAGACACCTGCAGGTGAGCACTGGAACTGCAGGATCAGGTTCCAGCTACCCAGTGCCACCGGGAGGTGCTCTGGTCCCTGACAAAATGGTACCACATGGACGTGTATACATTTATCTTCACTTTGAGACTAAAGATTATTACCTAACTGTAATGTATTGTTCTTTTATTGCAAGGTACATTTGTCTTGGTCAGATCTATGCATCATACAGTTACATCTGGTGGCTTGTGAAAAAGCCTAATATTTCCAAGGAACAGTTGCATGATATTTTCCCACAGAAGCCAAGATGCTTGAAACTGTGTAAACAACGCAGAAAACTTCTGCTACATTTGGGACGGAGATACATATGTATCTCAAAAGTGCAGTATCATGGCAGTGGCAAAAAAGCATACCACCTATATTTTGGATGCAAAACAAGGGATCAGGACAAGAGTTGGGGCCCTCATTATTGTTGCATTACATGTGCAACTTATCTGCGTCATTGGCTAAACAAGAAGAAAAAGCCCATGCCTTTTTGCAGTCCCAATGGTGTGGAGGGAACCCACGAATCATAGTAGTGACTGCTATTTTTGCAGGGTTCCACCAATGGCAAAGAGAGCTCAAGAAAGAAGAAGTGGACAATGGAATATCCAAACATTCCATCTGCACTGCGTCCTGTACCCCATGTTGAGGACTTGCCTATTCCAGATCCACCAGAATCCTACTCTCCAGACTCAGATACTGATAAAGAGGATGAGCAGGATGCAGCTGATCCGGGGCGAGCGGACCCAAACTTTAGCCCACCGTATGCTCCTACTGAACCACATGTAATTTCACAAAGTGAACTAAATGACCTAGTCAGGGATTTGGAATTGCCTAAGAGTAAGGCATAGCTACTGGGCTCCAGATTACAACAGTGGAACCTCTTGCAGAGTGATGTCAGGATCTCCATTTTCACTTCTCCTGCCTTCTCCAAACTCTTCACCCTTTTGTGAATAACCGTGTAAATGTTTGTTTTTGGTGTTAGAGGCTTTAGGGCTGTTTCACACCACAAATTCTTCGTCCGGCTCCCTGGGTTCAGGGGCGTGGCGGTGCATTGAAGTCAATGGCCATGCACCCGCCCTCAGTGTGATCGCCCCCACCCTGAATGCAGGCACATTAGTGTCTGCATTCCGGTCCAGTGCATTCTGCAAAAAGAGTGCTTGCAGTATTTTTGAAGAATGCACTGGACCAGAATGCAGACACCAATGTGTCGGTGTTCCGTGTGTGGGCAATTGCACTGCGGGCGGGGGGCATGGCTGTGGTGCCATTGACTTCAATGCACCACCAAGCCCTCTCCCACCCCTGAATGTAGGGAGCTGGCCGGCTTGCATTCCAGTGCGTTCCAGAGGCCGAACGCACTGGAGGGTGGAGTTTGCGGGGTGAACCGGCCCTTAATGTAGAAAATCCTTTTTAAAATCTGACTTTAATATCCTGAAATCTGTGTTTGCTAAGCACTACTTCCCTTTATATTGTGTTTATAATATCTGAAAATAGATGTATGAGGCCTTATGAAAGAAGGACAATGTAAAAATGGTTTGATTAAGTGACTAAATGGGGTTGATTTACTAAAGACAAATAGGCTGTTCACTGTTCAAGAGAATTTGCTCTTTGCAGGGGAAGTTTTCCTTAGCTTAGTGAATGTGGTAAAATTTCACTTTGCAAAGAATACTTAATCATGTGCAAGAAGAATAAAAAAAACAATAATTTTTCTTGCACATGATTGGATGATGGAAGTAAGCAGAGCTTCACCTCATTTACAAGACTAAGGAGAAACTTGCCCTGCAAAGTGCAAATTCCCTTGCAAAATGAAGAGCCTATATGCTATTAGTATATCAACAACCAAGTCTCTTTCCACAAAAGGAAATGTTATGATTGTTTGGGTGCTTCTAGTAAACCCATTGTTGCTCTGGTGTAAATCTTGAACATTTACATTTTACTTAGTAATCAGGTGTTAAAATCCATGACAGATATTTATTTATCATTACAATGCAGTAACCTATTATATTAAAAAGTACTTTTGTCTTTTCGTCTCTTAAGTGTGGGAAATATGGGAGGCAGAAAATTAGCCAGTCATTGGTTATTATTTACAAAAGGCTAGCTGTAGCATCGCCCACAGATTATGATGGTACTACACATAAAGAACAGCTGCACTTCTCTGCCCCTAGCCATGCATTTCTGATAACATGTTTGAACAACATTACACATTAACAGCCCACAATGGAATGAAATTGCTTTAATCATGGGCAGATTTGCTTTTAAAAGACTTAAGTCCCTGTTATTTTAATTGACTATAAATTGTTTCAGCTCAGTAGAGAAAAAGAAAATCTCAGTTTTTCTTTTTAAATGCATGTGTAAATCAAGTCCTGGAATATATACAAATAGCATTTGTTCTAGAGTACTCAAGTACTCTTTTTGCACCTACCTGACATTCAATAAAGATTCTTAATGATATGGCTTTATTCAAAAAATAGTGATGATTAAGCGTATGCTTCAAAGCAAACAGAGAGTAGGGCCAAGTGCATTTGTTTATTTTTCAAGCTGTCTCTCCTTCATCGCAGTTTTTCAAAACAATTTTTAAAGATGGGTTTTAATTACAGGTGGGAAAAAGGTTTTTTCTTGGTTTGCTGTATTTGCTAGAGACATTTACTGGGGCTGTTTCATCTGACTTGTACAAGTTTGAACGTCTGATGTTTTTCTGTACCTCTAAGTAGTACTGCCTGCTCTCGGTTTATTCATTTGTACTATATACACAAAATCGTCCCATCTGACCTTTTAGAGTGTATGTAAGCCTAAGAAAAAAAAATGTATTATTTTCTTTATTTCTTTTATTTGCCAGTGTTTCCCCTTTATTTTTACCTGTTGATCCTGTCAGTAGCACAACTCTCTTCCTTTCTCACCTGCATCCGCTACGTTGAATTCCAGGAGTAAAGCTAAATCCAGACCCTGTATGGCTGGGAAACAACAAGGCCAAACAGAGGTGACCCTGCATTGTTCCTCAATTAATGACAGTAGGCAGACTAATGATTATATTCATGCATTTCCTACCTTCAATCAGCCAGTTTTGGTTACCACGTTTAAAGACATGTTGATCTCACTGTGTAGCTCTTTACTAGGGATACATTAAAACAGCTTTGTGTACTCCTTACAAATGACAGCTCCCTCTTAATTTTTCTCTAGTCTAGTCTTGGAGCTCGAAAAGTATCTGTACTTGTACCGACTACGGTACTTGGTATCGGTGCATCCCTACTCTTTACACACGAATTTGATATCTCTGGTGCAAACATTTTGCGTGGAGATCCAGGGTATTGGCGATGGGGTCAACCACTATTATAAAAAATCCGGATACATTTGAATGTCTGAAATTGACGATTTTCATCCGAATATTAGTTCTGATGAGAATGAATACAGATGTGTAATTTATATAGCTCGCCAGTATCCCTGCTAAAAAAAGGGGAGGTTTCAGTTAAGAATACCCACCGAGAACTGATCTCTGACCCTGCTGATATATATACATAATGACACGTAATACTGATAGCTCTAAAATTACAAGCTTTACACCGTAGTGAATGTTTATACTCCAAATAATCATCAGCTTTGTCTTCTATACAAAGTCTTTAAAACAAAGTCTCAGTTCTACTCAAGAACTGACTTATTCTTAGTGGATATATAGCTTCTTCAAAAAGTCACAGCCTCTACTATTCACACTGTAATGTTGCCTGATCATGCTCCAACCTCTATCACCATTATTGATAATCACACTACACGGCTTATACACCTATGGACAAATAACTCTGTTTTGATGATGTCACCTCACAATGCTCCCATGCTCAAGAAACCATTTTTTCCATTAATTCTGTGAGTGGCTGGTCCTTTTATACTTTGGAACTCTCATAAGGCATTTATGTGAGAAATCCTTAAAAAAAACTATGTGCGTGGGACGTGGGACAGGAGGTTGCAACATTTATACAAATTGTTTGCTAATATAAAATTGCTAGAAAGCCAGTTCTAATACTATTGGCTATTGCAAATTGAAATAGCCAATAGTAATGTTCCAATGCTTTTCAATGAAATCAGCCGTACCAGCCTGAAGTGAATAGCCGAACAGTGTTCGGCTCACTTCACTTCAGATCGGTCATTCACTCGGCTGCTCTCGGCAGCTTGGTGAATAGACCCCTTAGTCTTCCATTTACAATCTCAGAAATTCACAAAATTATACTCTCCCAAATGGTCAAATGTTTTGGGGAGAATATTATAAACTATTTACAAGCTGTTTACCACTATGATCCAGCCTCTGCTTCTTTGCCTACTGAAGTGCTTAGTGCCCTTGTTGTCACCATTCCTAAGCCAAATAAGAAACAGTTTTTTCCCCAACAATTTTGCATTATTTCATTGTTAAGTTGATACCTTAAGATGTATCCAAAAATGCTAGCCAGCTGTTATTATTGATCTCCTCCCTTACCTAGTAAAGCCAGACCAAACAGAGTTTACTAAAGGTAGGCAAACCCCAGATACAAAGAGAAGAATCCTAAATGTTATACACCAGGCTGAAAAAGGCAGAGTCCCTTCTTTCTTTTTAATTTGATGCTAAAAAAGCTTTCTACAGAATCTTATACAGGTTCTACAAAAACTTGGCTTTACTGGTACCATCATTTGTTCCCTCAGCCCAAGTTTCATCTCAGGTTTTCTTTCTAAACCTTTTACCATTTCTAACAATACATTACAAGGGTGCCCTACTTCACCTTTCATTTTTTACTTTTTAATGGCAGAGGTACATCCCACTCTTCAAGGATTTGGTGATATATATTATTACAAGGCGAATGGTCCATATATTATCATCCTGGGGCTAGATCAGAGTCTTCAACTACTTTTTGCAGATCAAGTTCACCTACATCTGGAGTAGATCAGGAATTGGTTATTTGGGTATTACACTTTCCAGCTCTACCACCTAATTATTTAGGCTAAACTATCTTCCCTTCCTAGACAACATAAAAAAAGATCGACACCATTTGGTCTTGGTCTGGCTGCCTATATGCCTATTCGGAGTCTTGCCTATATCCTCACACTCTTCCCATTTTACTAGGCTATTTTACATTTTCAATATGTTTATTTGGCAAAATAAGTGATCAAACTGCACCCATTTCCATCTTATTAGATATAAATCAGTAGGAGGATGGGATATGTAGACTTTAAAGATAATTATGTTTTGGTATTATTGGATCAAATTACATTTTGAGTTAAACCCTCTTTTGATGCCCTTTGGCCTCATATTGAGTAATCTAGGTAACAATCTATATTTGTTTCTTATCTTCAGGATCTGGATTACTATGTCCGTTAAAAAGCTGTGTCGTGAACCAGATCTAAACCCAGGGCCTCTGCTGTAGCTGGCAGTGGTTCTACCTGCTGAGCCACCTTAGAATCTTGGATAGCTCCTTGCCTGATCTCCTGTGTAATCCTCAGTCAAACCTAGTTTCTGCTGAACTCTGAACGCCTTGCTCCTCCCTTGAACTTGCTTTTTAAGCCATGCCTCTGCACTTCCTGTTTGCCAGATTATTGTGCTCCTGCCAATATCTTGCTTCCTGCTCCTTCTGTGATACAATCCGCTCACACTGCTACCCATGTACTGACCTTTGGCTGCTGATTCACCGACTACTCTCATCGACTTCCACTTCATACCTGATACCTTTGGTTACTGACCTCGGTTTGATCTCTGACTATACTTCTGCATGCTCCTATACTACTACCACCTGCTTGTGTACCGAACCAGGCCTGTTTGACTACAACTTTGCCTGCTGTTTCAGCTACTGGACTCTGAGCCTGATCCAGATTGTGACAAGCTGTTCCCAACTATTTAGGCTTCCATTTCTGTGTGGAAGATCCTGTGTACTTCTACTTTTGAAGAAGAACATCTTATCTCTATGCCTGTACCCATTACTGTTCATGACACCCTTATACAGGATTTGACTACCCAATTGTGGCATACTAAGGGTATTGATTGGGTAAATAATCTATATTCTGGCTCCCAGAATAAACAATACCAACAACTTACTGACAAATTTCGTCTACCACCTTGGGATTGTTTTTACTATCACCAAATTCACTATTTTCTTAGGTCAATTCCTATCACTAATAATCTCATACCTGCAAGAGTGTGACGTTAGCTGTTGTGTCTATGCAAGAGTTGGGTTTTATGATTTACTTTCAGTCGTCTCTTTCTTCCGCTTCTAGTTAGGTGCACTATGGGGGGTTTGTATGCTTTTGATGATTATATTCTATTACTTATGGTGGTTTAAAATAGAACTAAAGCCCAGTTTTGTAGTAAGGGAGTGGTATAACCACTGTGAGCTTTTTGCCATATGTGTCAAATTGGGGAGATTTGCCTTCACTTCCTGTCCAATAGCCACAACAGAAAGTGAGAGGAAATCCTTCCAAAGTGAGGGAAATCTCTGTTGGTCAGCAGGGTCACCAAAACTTGTGCTTTCATTGGATTATTTCCCATATATTCCTGTTTTGATAACAACCCAAAATTTGGGATTCCCTTTTAGTCTCAGTGATAACAGTCACCAGGACAAATAGAGAAGGTAAATCTCCATAACGAGGACACAGATGGTGATAAAAACCTGACATGTGTTCTAATCTCCCTCCACTCTATCCAAACAAAAAAAGTTTTGGCTTCAGTTGCACTTTAAGGTATATTGACATTCTTCAGCATTAATCTTAACATATTGTGCATTGATTTTACCATGATCGATTCAGTATTCCATTTATTAGTTAACTATTTTGGGGGTTTTTTTGGGTGGTCCTGAAGCAGTGGGGGCTATGATTGGTTGCAATTGGCTTTTTAAACTTTGTGTGTGTGGTTGCTTATTGTCATTGCACTCAGTGGCTCTGAAACTCCACTCTTTGTGGTAACTAATACATGTCTTATAGATCCTTTTCTACAATGGTGAACTGATGATACATTGCTGTTCTCATATATCTTGAGTCTTCTGAACCCTCTAAACATCCCTGCAGTAATTTGTTTTTGCTGAATTCAGCCCTTAAATGTCCAGAGATGGCTCAAGAAAGAAAACAAAATAAGAAAAAAGTTCAATTTGCAAATTTTCTATTTTGGTGCCCACCTCTCCAAGAATGTTGTCCTAGACCAGTGGTGGCGAACCTATAGCACGTGTGCCAGGGAGGGCATGCAAGGCCCTTTCTGCTGGCATGCAAGCCCAGGTTCAGGCCCCAAAACATTAAGGCAGCCGAGCTGTCTAATGTTGACGGGAGAAATCGCCGGGCGGGCAAGCGAGCAGGAGGTGAAAGGGGACTGAGCGGCAGGGGGTGGAGACAGAGGGAGATGGGGGCAGAGAAGACAGAGGACGGGAGGAGGCGGGGGACTGAGCGGCATGAGACAGGGCCGGAGGCAGAGTGAGATTGAGGCGGAGATGAGAGGGCGTGAGGAGACGGGGACGGAGCGGCATGAGACAGGGGGCGGAGACAGGGGGAGATGGAAGATGCCTGTGAAGACTGAGGCAAAGGCAGAGACCGCGATGGAGGAGGCGTCACCAAGGGGCCAGTCGAGCGGTGAAGCTGAGACGATTGGGCGCCGAGGCAGCAGTGAAGGCTGGGCTTCCCGTGTAAGGTAGGAGCACTGTGCTGGCAGGGCCCAGCATAGATTACGCAGTGATGTTGAACGTTTCTTAACCCTGAGCGCCAAAACTGCAATACTAAACTTATTTTCAGCGCTGGCACTTTGAGATAAATAAATTGATTTTGCGTCGCAGTTTGGGCACTCGGGTTCAAAAAGGTTAGCCATCACTGCCCTAGACACTGCACTAATATAGATGTTCTTAGGATGAAATGCCCTTCTTTACATACAGTACTATAACTCAAGGTCTCTTGGGAAGCAGCAATAACAGCATTAGGAGAATATGCAGTTTGCAAATATTGAATCTGCCTGAGCATTTTCAAAGGATAATGCAACTCAGGAGTTCAGACAATTGTGCTTCATAAATTGCTTCATAAATTGCATGATTCTCACTAGAATAGACAACAAACATACATTCATTTTGTGTGTCTTGAGGCAAAAAAGAATGTTATAAATATAATCTCTTTCCAGGATTAAGTAGGGTATACACGGGTAGATTTTTGCCAGAACGTTCCTTTGGAACATTCGATACTAACATCAGAAACTTGCTGATGTCATTAAAAATTTTGTTTACCTTTCCCTACTTATTATTGGAAAATACCGCAATATGACCACTAGATGGAGTGAGGACCATAGGAAATAAATACTCCTTGCCAATGCTCCTCAGCTCCATTTAGTGGCCATAATGTATTTTCCTGATATTACATTAAACCCGGAAATAAACTATTCTAATAGCATTAATTGTTGCCTTCCTGCACACAGAGTGAATGTACATACAGTTTTTTCAGGATGAATGGGTCTGCAATTTAACCACTTCAAGACCAGGTGTTTAGACCCCCTTCCTGGCCAGGCCATTTTTCAGACCTTATATGTATATAGTCAAGCAAATCAAGAAATTAGCAATGAACAGCTTTGAACATGCACTTAAACTACTTGCAAATGTGTGTGTCTGTATGTGAGCTTGGCATAACTTTTACAGTAAACAGTAGTCTGCCCCAATTCCTTTAACCCCTGCTTGATAACTTGAAGGTATTACTAAGAAAAAAGTAAAGTGCAGAAACTCATATCCACAAGTCAATAATTATGTTTTGTTCAGCTTGCTCAAAATAGGGACTGGTGAAATCTGATGAGCTGCTAACCCATAACAACATAATTGCACTTTGCTATGTCTTACAGAGGCCAAAGAGGAATATGTACAATTGTGCAACCATTTTTGATTGCTCTCAGGGCCGGTTCACACAATCTCCAGTGTGTTCCAGCATAGTTAGCTCCTGGAATGTGTGTTCTGGGTAGGAGGGGGTGGTGTGGTGGTGCATTCAACTCATTGGTACGCAGCCACGCCCCCACCCACATTGTAATCAATGGAATGCACTGGAGATGGTGTGAACCTGCCCTAAAACTAATTTTGAGACTAATATTGGCATTACGTGCCAGTGGATAGGCTGCAATTTTGCATTTTCTGCCCTGATAAAGCACAGGCAAGTGATTGTTCAGGAACCAGAAACACAGGTTAGCATTCATTGCCTGCTTTTAATAAACCATTTCAATAAGATACCCCCAGTCCCTTAGTTTGCTTATATTTTAATATAATAATGGCAACTACAAACATAGCATAGTATTTTCAATTGATATAATACAATGTCGCTGTCTTTGCACATTTCTGCTTGCCTAGCTACCTTAAGTATAACCAAGGATGTAATGTTTTCTAGCCCAAGGGTAAGCCACAGTGAAAGTCTTGTTGTAAAGATACATCTGCAGTGACAGTTGTGCATTGTGGAGAGAATGCACACAGCTCAATTCTACAGTAGTAACATCTACAGCTCAAATCTTTGTTTCGTCCAATGTGCTCTTTTGTCTTTCAACAATTAAATATATTTTTTGTGGCACAGTCTAAAAATCTGTACAGGATAATAAAAACATTAACCTCCTAAGTATTATTAGATCCATGTTGGTAGCAATTGGTAGCAACTGCTGTAACACAAATGGCTTTCAGGAACACATTCTAGTGCTGATTCAACTGTGCTTTATTCTTCCTCCCTTATTGCATCAATAGAAAAAAATTATAATTTTCATATTTTGAAGATTTTGAAGATTGTGAGAGGAATATAATGTAAATGCACTGCATGAAATGTAAAATTTAGAATGAAAGTATCTTTTTTTATTGTAAACACCTAAAAATTGCAAGTTAAAAATTGTGCATGTATGCATACTTGCAAATCTGTAATACCTTTTGCATTATATATGTCTCATGTTTATCAGCAATAGTGGAAGGTAATAAAAGGAGTGCTGCTATTTGAGGGAAGTGATGCCGTCATCTCCTGACAGTACTCTTTAGAAACAACTTTCATTATTTGACAGAAACTGGGCATATAATCCCAACTCTAATCTGCCCTCTCTTCTACTCTTTTATAAAACACATGTTACTGGTCTAAAAAAATGCAGCTGTCAACAAATAAGAAAGCAAAACACAGTGTATGACTGGGTATGACTGAGACTGACCAATTTCTTTGTGCAGTAATAGTTGCTGTCCCTTATGCAAATATAGAAACATAATTACATACTAAGGGGTGAAAAGTCTATGACCTCTGGAATGTGAATCTTGCAGATCTGAAGGCAATTGGTCATAAAGAATCCCAGGTCCTGCCCAGCAGCTGAAAGACCTTCTAGATAAGCCACAAGACGCATAAGGGTTTGGTTTACTGTGGCAAATAGGCTGGTTACAAGGGAATTTGCACTTTGCAAGGACATTTTCTCTTGTCTTGGCAAATGTGGTGAAATGTCACTTTACAAAGAATACCCAGTCATGAGCAAAGGAAAACAAAACAACCTAATCCTATTTGCCTTTAGTAAGTCAACCTCATAGTTTTCCAAGTGTGCATGTATACACGCACTCGTTTTATCTTGTAATTTCAGAGGGTTTACATTAGAAAGTGCTTTAGTTTTCTGTTAATATATAAGACACTGTGGGTCCTATCCACGGGGCCCATCAAAGTTTAGCTAAGTCTATGGTTACATAACATTAATACATCTCTTTAAAATAAAGCTTGATCAGCTACTACATTTTTGGCGCATATTCTATGGTCCTTTATTTACTGGGCAAAGCATGCTGTAATAGAAGTAGTGTATAGAAAAGGGTGTATCAGGTGTATATCAGAAGCAGTGTATAGAAAGGCGTGAATGAGGAGTGTATAAGAAGCAGTGTATAGAAAGGAGTGAATAAGGAGTCTATCACAAACAGTGTATAGAAAGGAATGAATAAGTAGTGTTTAAGAAGCAGTGTATAGAAAGGAGTGAATCAGGAGTGTATCAGTAGCCGTGTATAGAAAGGAGTGTATCAGGAGTATATAAGAAGGAGTGTATTGAAAGGAGTGAATCAGGAGTCTATCAGAAACAGTGTATAGAAAGGAATGAATAAGTAGTGTTTAAAGGAGAACTATGAGGTGAGTGCTTTTCACTCACCTCATAGTTCTAGCCAACCTGTGACAATGAGACTGTCACAGGTCGGCTTAGTAGATCGGGAGGTGAGTGAACACATACCGGCATTCGCTCACCTCTCGATCCTGTCACGGATCTCTGCCGTGACAGGGGAGGGGCTGGATTCCCCCCTCCCCGGTCCGATCCGCCAGCGCTGACTGGCAGAACGGACGGGGGCGGGTACAGCTGGCTCTGCCTCTAGATAGGCAGAGACAGCTGTCAGTCACGCAGCTGGGCGGTTTCAGACATAATTGTCGGGATCCGCTTCAGCTGCAGCGTCTCAGTATACCGCGAGCAGCAGCTCACGGTATAGCTAGCGGTATACTGCGGCGTCTCATGTATACCGCAAGCTGCAGCTCGCGGTATACTGGGCCTAGGGTGACGGGAGGACGCTAGTTTGTGTCCTCCCGTTAACCTAAGGAGAACTATGGGGAAAAGCCTTAACCCCATAGTTCTCCTTTAAGAAGCAGTGTATAGAAAGGAGTGAATCAGGAGTGCATCAGTAGCAGTGTATAGAAAGGAGTATATCAGGAGTATATAAGAAGGAGTGTATTGAAAGGAGTGAATCAGGAGTGTATCAGAAACAGTGTATAGAAAGGAATGAATAAGGAGTGTGTAAGAAGCAGTGTATTGAAAGGAGTGAATCAGAAGTGTATAAGAAGTAGTGTATAGAAAGGAGTGAATGAGTGTATAATTTGCAGTATATAGAAAGGAGTGAATCAGGAGTGTATAAGAAGTAGTGTATAGAAAGGAGTGAATGAGTGTTTAAAAAGCAGTGTATGAAAAGGAGTGAATCAGGCGTGTATAAGAAACAGTGTATAGAAGGGAATGAATCAGGAGTGTAGAAGAAGTAGTGTATAGAAAGAGGTCTATCAGGCGTGTTTATTAAAATCAGTGTATAGAGCAAAGGGCTCCCAACTAGGATCCATGACCCAGACCAGCCCCTGCAATGAGAAGCGCCAATATACAGGGCTTTCTTATTGCATACTGGAGAGACTTCTGATTGGAGAGTAACAGCAAGTGGTGCCTGGCACTGGAACTCAGAGTGGTCGAGCACTTTGGTATTGTATCAGGCACTGAAAGGCAGAGCAATGTTTTGGCTGATGGTGGCTGCAGAGTCCTGGCACTTGCTCACATTGACATCAGTGCATTTATTACTCCAGCTGACGCCGGGGCACTTATTACTCCCACTGACACTGGTGAATGTTTGTACTCCCACTGATGCTGGGCATTTATTACTCTAACTGACACCAGGGCATTTCTTCTACTGGAATGGGGACATTTTCACTCCCACTGATGCCGGGGTATGTGTTATTCCCACTGGCCAATGATGCAGTGACATTGATTACTCCCACATACCACTGATGCTGGCCATATTTTACTCCGATTGGCCACAGTTCAGTGCCCAAACAGTCCGACAGACAGTAACATGGCCTTTTGTTTAAAAAGTTTGCAGATACCTAGTATATAAAGTAGTATATAAGGAGTTATAATTATGTATTGGTCTGATCATTCCCTACTGCTTGATCATCATCTAATGTTTCTGAGCAGTTTATCACTGGGCCGTTAAACTTTTCTTTTGTAACTAACATTGCTACAAAAACAATCTAATTGTCAGAAATATAGTAGCTAGAATTTTCAAACAGACCCTCTTTTGATTACTTTAAAAGCCTCAGAATCACATTTTCCAACTCTGTCATTCAATTTCTACATATGCAATAAAGAAGAGTATCTGAGGATGATATCTTTGCATGTAAGATGTGAAACAAGAAGACAAGAATGTGTTATCTTGCAGTGCATTCATCTTCTTTAGAAGATGCACAATCCTCGTAATTCTGTTCGATGAGCCAACTTCATACATCATTTTCTGCACATCATTTTGGATGATAGACAATATTATATTTTGTTATTCAAACTGCAATAAAAAAAGAATAATAGCATTTTAAGATCTTGAAAAGCTTATGTTTGGTAGATAAATGAACATACCTTAGGAAGTCCTTATTTTTCAAAAGACCAGTTAATAAAGGAGTCTTAAATAAACATGTATTTTTCATTTGCAGATAACAGTTTGGTAGCCATTGACAGACATTTACAGATAGATACAATGTATACAGTATATGCTAAAAATTAACCACGTTTTTAGTGTTTTACTGTTTGCACTTCAGTTATTCATCTGATGATTTAGGCTTCCAATATATCTATGTTAATATCACATTGTTCTTCATTTTATTATGCTTAGCACAACCTAAGGGAATGAGATACTCTATGCTAAAAAAAATTATATATTGCTTATACTGCAAAATATTCTGTTTTAGCACCATCCATCTGATAAACAGCACTACCTTATAGTACTGTGTACCAAAAATCCAACCTAATTAAGGAGGAACTTTACCCATATCTTCAAAATAACAACAAACACACCTTTAGAGATGTTTAGTGATGGCAATCTACATACAGATACTTCTAGATCAGTGGTTCTCAACCTGTGTAACCTCAGGACCCACATTTGTCCTTGGTCATTAAGTCGAGACCCAAGTCACATCGCAATGGAACGCATGGCATTGCGGTACCACGCATTTTGGTGCAGACAATTGAACAGCGGGCAGGAGGTACATTTTGGTGCCATTCAAATGAATGGCAAGGCAACACACCTCCTGCACCAGCACGTGTAGTAGGTGCGATTGCGTGGTACAATGCGTTAATTGCACAGGACTGTTTGATTAACACTGTACTAGTGTGAACAGGCCCTCATAAACACTGACAGACACACACAACCACAGACACAATCTCACACACATATACACACTCCAAAAAAGGATAGGATTTGCTGGGCCCTGTAGATTACAGAGTTTCAAGGGTGCATAGAATCCCTGTATATGTGGTTAACGGAAAACTATGGGATGAGTGAAAAACACTCATCCCAATAGTTAGAGCTGATGTGTGACACTGCAGCTGTCACACGTTGGCTCTATAGATCGAGAACTGAGCGATCACATACCAAAAGAGGTTTGGCCATAGTTCTCTTTTAAAATAAAATGTCCCAGGGTAGTAAGCAGTTTTCTCTTTTTACCCCTCCACCCCACCCAACTTTATTTCTTCCTTTTGCTCCCCTTTATTTACCTTTTAAATAAATAGTATATTCATACTCATTTGTAAATGCACCAAACATTTTTTTCCAAAAAGTAAAATTTTGTAAAATCAAGGTACTCAAAACAGAGCACAGTCTACATTTGACACCAAGGATAGCATAAGGAAATTCTTACATGTACATAAACTGCAAGACAAAATTGTTCTGTTCCACATTTCTAGACGTTTATGGAAGCCAATTAGAATGCAGGCTTGACCAGACTTGCTATATGGATCTGAGCATAAAGTTGGCTAGATCCTGTACATCATGGAAACCATGGGCAAAGCATAGATTCTATTTAAGGCAATTGTGAAAACATAACATCGTAACCCTCATTCACATGGGTAAAGTCCAGCCCCTACAGATCCTTGCTGCGCGCACAGCCATAACGGGCAGCTCCCGGGAAGGACAGGTGCTGCGTGTTGCGGTGCTGTGATTTGTACGCAGCAGCCTGTCCTTCTTTATGGGTGTATGCAGCTTTACGCCGCCCTATGCTCCCCCAAACTGCACGTCTGTGCTGGTGCGGGTGTCCGTACTCATACGCTGACAGGATGGATCCTGTCTACATCTGAGCAGGGACACCTGCACCAGTACGGACTATGTACTAACATAGAGAAGGACAGGCTGCTGCGTAAAAATCACAAGCAGCACCTGTCCTTCCCGGGGGGCTGCACGATATGGCCGTGCACGCAGCACGGCTCTGTACGTGCCGGCCATTACCCGTGTGAATGAGGGCTTAGAGATAGGACTGGAGCTGAGAAATACTGTTCTGTGTTGTAATGGATTTCTGGAATCACAATCTTAATGTGTATAGAGAAATAGTGAATTATCAAACAAAATATTGTACTAGGTTTAGGTAGCCCACTTTTATTATGTACCTGGTAGAGAACCAAGTAGTTGAGGAGGCCTCCTTTGCAACTCTTGTCCCACACCTCTGAGAATGGAGACAGGGAGTGAGAGGACAGAGAGCAGCACCGGTGCCAGAGGGTGTAGGGCACTGTGCCTAGGTAAGTCCCAAAGCTGGTCTCCAAGGAAGCAGGAAGCAGGTGTGGATGCAGCTGGAGGGACAACAAGAAACACTGCTGGAGTGGGACGGAGTCAGACAGGCCAGGGTCAACACCGATTGGGCAGCGAAGTACAAAAGCGGCAGGCAGAAGAATACTCCGGGAGCTAGCAGAAGTCAGGGGCAAGCAGCAGTCAGGCGTAGTCAAAGGAGATCCGGGTCAAGGCAGCAGAACACTAGAACAGGCAGAAACACAGGAACACACACAGAAGCTGAAAGATCATTCAGCAATGATCTATAGAACTGACAGGTTTAAATGGGGTCATCTGTTCAGGGGAGCTGCGTAATTTCCTGTGCGCCACGTTAGTGCGTCTTTGCGCGCACGTTCCGTTGCACGCACACTAGCGCGTTTCCCGCAAATGCGGAAGACAGGCCTACGCACATGTGCAGAACCACCCAAATGGCTAGGTATAGTCTTACAATGTTTGTAATTAGTTTCTATTTTATTATAGCAAAGAAAACCAGAAAGACAATTTATCCATGCTTACTTGGATGTCAGCGGTACACACAACTCGGGTAAAGTTCAAAGTAGAGGTAATCAGCACACCAATAGAAAATCCAATAAAAGCTTATTATAACTGGCAAATTAAAAGTAGCCAAATACCCTCCCATCCCCCATCCCCAATTATTCACAATACAGGTGAAACTCGAATAATTAGAATATCGTGCAAAGTTCATTTATTTTACTAATGCAACTTAAAAGGTGAAACTAATATATGAGATAGACTCATTACATGCAAAGCAAGATAATTCAAGCCGTGATTTGTCATAATTGTGATGATTATGGCTTACAGCTCATGAAAACCCCAAGAACCCCAAATCCACAACCTCAAAAAAGTAGATTATTACATGCAATCAATAAAACAAGGATTGTACATAGAACAATATCGGACCTCTGAAAAGTACAAGCATGCATATGTACTCAGTACTTGGTTTGGGCCCCTTTTGCAGCACTTACTGCAATTACTTTTGCACGATATTCTAATTATTCGAGTTTCACCTGTATATGAAAAATATAGATTTCTGGGATGTGTTTAGTAGAAACTGGCTAGCGTCAGGATGGTAACTGAGCACTTAAATAGGCAACTAATTGCAAGAGCTCTGCAGTGTGGGCCTCTGCTGCCAGCAGGACCATTGTGGTCTGCAACCTATGTAAGGTGAGGTGAGTGAAAAGCACTCACCTCATAGTTCTCCTTTAAAGTAAGCTTTTACTGTATTTTATTTTAATCTGCTGATTGCCTTTACTTTGATTTATTTCACATTATAGCAAAGTGATTATACATTCGTATTAATATTCTTCAAACATATATTTCTTTAGCCCTTTCCCTAAACTGAGGGGATTTTTTTTATTCCTTACACACAGATCACATTCCAAATATCATCCTGCCTTGTGCCCTTTATTTACAGTTACTAAGGTGAAGTTCTGTATGTTCCCGAAGCCATGAAATACAGATAACATGCAGGGAGTTAACAAAAATGAACAAAATGTAAATCATTTTTGTTAACTCCCTGCATGTTATCTGCAAAGAACTCTCTGCCAGAATGCATCTTGCACACTGTTTGAACAGATCATACTGTATAAAAAGAGATATGCTGTCTACCTGTCCAGCAAATATATTGGATATTTCCAGTAATATACAGCTTGCTCTTATTTTGTACAAAAAGACTGCAGTACAACAAAGTAACTTGCTTACTCTCACATCATATTTTAAAATAACAATGTTTTATTCAGTAAGATGATACCTGAACTCATTTCGTAAGAAACTGTGTAACTTCGCTTTACGAGAGAAAAAGCAAAAATTCCTTTATGACCAATGTCAGTTGACTCCATACCATAGTTGTTTAATGCTCATGTTTGCATGAGGTTTAATGTGTCCACAATAACTGTGGGCTACTTAAAATAAATGGCTGTATTGGTACAGCCTTAAATAAATAATTACATGCTAAATATCACCTAGATTTTTATGCATAGATGTATATGTAGGAGTAATTCAAAATTAGCTCAGATATTGCAAATTCTGAGTCTGTTTGTTGCTGTTAAACAAAATAAAACGGAGGATCTCAAAAGAGTATTCTACCTATTTTTTGTTTCAGTGGAGTATGTACGGATATACATATGGAGGCTGACTCCTAAAAATGCTAGTTGCTAAGCTGTCATGTGGATGTTTTGGCTTAAGTGCTTTCTGAGATATATGCTTGAAACATCTATGCAGATCAAGAGTTCTAACTTTATTGGCTGCATGCTTGTTCCAAGTGTATGACTCAGAAAATACTGAAGATAGCCAGACTACTAGCATTTTCAGAAGGAAGCCAGCAATGGATGCCTATATTTACAGGTTCTCTTTAATGCCTCTCTGGGCTGACAATGCTGGATACCTTACTGGAAAATATGAAGAATTAGCTTTTAAGCAGGGAGCAGCTGTTAGAGCTTTGTTACACGTAGAGGGAAATATACCCACTAGTGTCTTAGAGAGCACTAAACAGTGGATGGGGAACTGACCCCTTCTGAAAATTTGTCTATAGAAATCTAAATTTTTAACGTTGTTTTCTTTCTCTTCTTAGCCCCACTGATGTCATCTGCTAGACACGGGTAGCCAAACTCCGGCCCTCCAGCTGTGGTGAAACTACAAATCCAATGATACATCTCTCTCCGCGAGTCATGTCTGTGGCTGGGAGAATCTTGCAATGCCTCATGGGATTTGTAGTTCCACCACAGCTGGAGGGCCAGAGTTTGGCTACCCTTGTGCTAGAGCCAAGTTAAGGTCGACAGGCACAGAAATGGGTACAAAGAAATGCAGAAAATTAGCAGGTAGTTCAGAGTTATGCAGAGGGGTTCAAGCTGGTAATAGCTTTGATGCACTGCACCAGCTTTCTTTCCTGGTCTCTGCCTCATGATATCATCATTCCCCCATTTGATCTGCAAATGGGGCAGTGAGGAGACCAACTACCCTACTCAAAGACAGCAGGCTGTGGTGACCGGCATGCTGCAGTATAAATATTTCAGACTAATGTTGCTGTGCCTAGAGTTCAGCTTTGAGAGCCAGAGGTTCCTAGGTGTTGTAATTAGACAGCAATCACCTGATAGTGTAATGCACTCTAGATTACTTCTTATGACAAATCAGACCTGAGCTTCTGCATTATAAGAGAAAACAAAATCAGTAATCATAAACACCCAAGAGACTCCAGTGATGAATGGGTTTAGTCTCATAGGAATTCTTCATAGTGCAGTTAATGTCCTTGAGAACCCAATGTTTCTAGTGTAAGTGCCAGGCATCTCAGTTTATAATGCGTAATCACCTGCACTCCATGCAGCGTACAGACCTTGGATGAGAGGTTGGTGCTTGATGTGACAACACGGATGGTGCCATGTCAGATACAGTCCAAAATAGAAGTCACCAGCACTCGATGATATGTGCAAGAAGTAAAGCACTTTTTATTAAATTGTCACATGCGTCAAACAGCCAATGTTTCAGGGCCACGCAGGGTCCCTTCTTCTGGGTGACATGTGATGATTTAATAAAAAGTGCTTTACTTCTTGCACATATCATCGAGTGCTGGTGACTTCTATTTTAGACATCTCAGTTTGACATTATTTTTCACCCACTGAACGACCACACACACACACACACACACATTCTCACACACACATAAAATATAATTTTTTTAACTTTAACAATGTAGAAGTCCACTTCTCATTAGTTTAGAGCAGTCCAAAAAGGCAAGTTCTGGTCACTTGCTGAGGATTTGTATAGATAATAAAGGATATCACTCTTTGCTTTATTAAATAAATTGGATATTTTCTACTCTGGTTATTTTGTCTTTTGATTTAAAACTTGATAATCAGCAAACACATTTCAAGACACATAAACTGGCAGAATGTTCTTAAGTTTATTCTTGGTAAAATAAGTTAAATAAATACAAATAAAATAAAATATATTTTTATAGCCTAACATTTTTTTCAATTATATTTAAACAGATCATTCAGGTAGTAAAAATATTTTTTTTTTAAGTTGGAACAAATCACAAGCATTACATCAGTGTCAGCTCTTACATGAAGAGTTACAGCAATTGTCAAAAAAAAAATAAAGCAGAAACCGATTTGTCAAGTTGCTACAGCAGGTTGCAGCAGACCGTATCACAGACTAAAAATAAAACACTGAAGCTGTGATGGGCATTCGCTATGGTAAAGGATGTTTAGGATTATTATTTTATAGTGCTCCAACATGTCCCACATAAATATTACCAAGACCACATAATTTGTTGCTACAGTAAATCATTAAAATATCATGCAAGCCACCCACACCACTAACATAATTGAGCTATTCATTACACTTTTCTAAAAAAAAAGTCACCTCTTACTACCTGTTTTCATTAGGCATCTTTTTATATCTATGTGACCACTAATCCATTACTAGTGCTTGTTACTGTCCAGGCACAGGGCAGGCTGTAAGGAAGCACCTACATCACCTCTAAATGGCAAAATGTGCTAAATGGCAGCTAGGCCAGGAGGAGAGGAGAAACATTCCCGACTGCCAATGCTGCTATGGTAATGGATGCAGCGATGTGATGACATTGCCATTTAGGTATAAAAAGGTAGGGATAGAAAAAATAGGTATGTTAATGGACATGGTGACGTGATGACATTGTGATTTACATAAATGGGAAGAGTGCTTGTGTACTAATGGGACATGGCAACGTGATGATGTCCCCATTTAGTTAAATGGAACGCCATAGATGTCAGGGGTGACAACAATGCATTTTCAGAAGCAGAACCATGATGTTGTTGACCCAGGACAGGAAATGTGGCCACAACAGGAGCGCTGGCAGGATCAACAGGAAAATACTTCACAACAAAAGCGACATTTAAGATAGCATATTTCTTTTAGCAATAATAAATGCTTATGGGTTGTTTCCCGAAATATTGTGTTTTGCCTGGAGTTCTGCTTCAATACTAAATGTATAAGATAAAAAATGGACTGAAGAGTTCCTTATGGAGGTTTCTTTTAATGAAATGAATTCTACTGGAAAAAAACTTTACAACTCCCTCTAGAGAAACACTATCTCACTATTTTAGGGGCTTACATAATGTGCAAATGAATGTTTGGTAATGCATATATAAACTCAAGACACAATATAAAATATTTTAAATCAACATTAATTTACTCATACCATTGATGGGACAACACTCTGCTCCTAAAATGGAGTTTTTCCAACTGCCCTCACTCCATTCCTTACTGCCATGTCTCCATTGGCCCCAATGACATTAATCCACCTTTGACCTGACCTGAATTGAACAGGCAGCAACAAACTCTTGACATATTTGTGAAGTAATTTTGTTGCTTGCAATAACTAAACACATTTCATAGTGATAATTACCTTCCATTTCTATCTAGGGTTATGATGATAACAAAGTTCCATTTACTCTAGAGAAGCATGGATTAATGTTAAATGCATTTATCCATTACCCATACTGTATATTTCAGGCTTGTGTAAAGTAATC
This sequence comes from Nanorana parkeri, assembly GCF_000935625.1. Taxonomy (NCBI): domain Eukaryota; kingdom Metazoa; phylum Chordata; class Amphibia; order Anura; family Dicroglossidae; genus Nanorana; species Nanorana parkeri. The sequence goes on from NW_017307154.1 coordinate 464,712, forward strand.
TGCAACTAAACTGAAGGGCTAGTTAGGTTCGTTCCAATTGGCTCTGTTTTTTGTGCCTTTTCACACCTGAACTTCTTTCCCAAAGCCCAGTTTTTACAATCTGCTCTAAACATAATGCTCAGTAGTGCAGTATAAATTCATACCAAAATAATCCTACAATCATGAACTCTATGAGCTGGCAATATATCTCTACAGGTTGAACTCGATGGACTTGTGACTTTTATCAACTTTACTATGTAACTATATACAGCTAAATTAATGAACTGAAAAGCCAGTAATGCTGTGCTTTGTGTAGGGATGAGTGAAATTGAGTGTTTTTATTTTTTTAAAATTCTGGCAGAATTTGGGAGATTTTTGTGAAATATTGTCACTTTACCAAAATGCATTGGAGTCAATAGAGAAGGCAAAATGAGGGTGTTTTTGATGGGCTTGTGAGTGCTGTGGGCCTAAGGGGTGTGACGGTTATGAAAGCTCCTTGTTCCAAAAATTCATTATTTTATGGGGTTTTTTCACAGAAAGAAAAAAAAAACAGACTGTGGAGAATAGTTAAACAAAAAAGACACAAAAAAGAAATAAAGCAACAATATCAGATAATGATCAACTATACACAAAAAAATATCAATACTAAATATAATAAAATAAACTCCATGAACAAACCCCTCCAAAAAATGCTTTAAATAAAGAAGTAGAAATACTAGCAGGGTTATTCACTAAAGGGTGAAGAGTTTGGAGAAGGCAGGAGAAGTGAACAATCTAGGACAATCTAGGACAACACTGGAGAGTGAGTTGAATTAGATAATTTTTCCAAATCAGCAATCTTGTCCTAGATTGTTCACTTCTCCTGCCTTCTCCAAACTCTTCACTCTTTTGTGAATAACCCTGCAGATGTTTTTCACAATTAAATTTCACCACAGTGAATGAAATAATGAGTTTGGCTTCTGTGAAATGTTGCCGCTAAATCACAGTGGGACAAAACCACAAGACACCTTCACCTCTCCTCCCTTAAATAGGAATGGTGTTTTGTATTCTCCAGCAAACTTTAATTCCTTTGGCTAAATAAGAATTATTCCTTTCCAGTGAACTAATGATTATTTGTGTTCCATACAATAATACTAATTAAACAAATCTACAAATGCTGTACTTTTAGCAGACAAAAATAATCACTTATTTTCATGAAACTAATAAAGTAATATGTTTTTTTTTCTTAAAATATATGGCAGCATTATAAAATGCAGGTTAGCAAAAAAAACTGACTGATAAATATGGCAGATTTCTGCTCTGAGATGTGATATTGTAACAAGTTATATACACAAATTATATCTCACAATGGTTAATGGTTTGCCATATGGTACGTCAGTGAAGGTGCTAATATTTTACTCGGGATTGTCTTGTTTCACAAGGACAATATGAACAGAGATTTTGTTCACATTGATTTTCAAAAAGATGAATTATAGTTAGTCAAGCAAAAGAAAGGGCGGTGTTTTTTTTATCTTAACGATAGAAGCAAAGATAAATTTTCTTACATGAAATATTTATAATGCATTGGAGAAGTGGAGCGTCAGCAGGAATCACTCTGTTACCATAGTTACACTCTGAGGCCTACAGTCTCTCTGGAGTGTGTTATATTGTCACACAGTAGCTCTTAATACATCAAGCATGTTCTATGCTACTGTGCCCTTAGGTGGCTCACCATGAAACAAAGCAATTATCAAAATAAATGTATAAATTACCATTAAACACAAGCCAAAATGAACATAAAAAGGTGAAACAATCCTAAACACTAGGAAGCAAACAAGTGTCCTGATGGTTAGAACTGTAATATACACCTAATGATTTGTTATATTTATTGTTGAAACATATTTTGGTAACTAATATTCACGCTATTTAGTAATTTAACTGCTGAAAGATATATAGACCCTGAGTTGTTTAAAAATAGCATCTTTAATTGTTCTGAGGCTGCTGCATGAAAGCTGGAAGAAACATAAAGGTGTTGCTTCTTACTAGCAGTTCTGTTTTAATCAGTGGTAGGCAATATTAGGCAGAGTAGGCACGTGCCTACAGGCACCCTCCACACAGGCACTGTGCATGTACCTACTCTGCCTAATTCTCAATGTTATGTCAAGATGCAAATGCAGGGGAAGGACCCTGACACTGCCCTTCAAAATTCCAGTCTGATGTGGACAGGCGTTTAGAACAGCCTTTCATGATGCCGAGGTCCTTCTCTGCATATGTGAAAGCCGGCAGGTCCCGCAGCAGGTAAGGACGCTGTCTCAGGCTAAACGGATTTCCATTCGTGCCTACAAGCACTCCAAATAGAAATCCAGCCCTGACCATATGATCCACCTTCAGAACTTTATTCAATTATTTCAGGTAGAAAAGGCAGATAAACTAGTAACTAAAGTGTGTTCATGTATTTTTCCTTTACACGTTGAGCCAGTAACCTACCTTCCACCAGCCAAATGACAGGTTCATTAGGTAACTCTTCCCCCTTTCGTCTCTTCCAGATTTAATAACTTTGCCCCTTTATCTGTATAAATAATTTCATTCATACACTTAAACATAACCATGCACTATATACACAACATGTCACAATTCACATGGATACAAAGATATGTTAAAGCATTCATTCATGTCTAAGTCAACAAGGATGTTCTTCTTAGGATCATTATAATACTGTCAGTCAATAAAAGTGGCAGAACGCAACCAAAGTTCTTTATGGCTACATAGATAGTTTACTTGATTACAGATTGTGACCTCTAGCTGTCAGTTTGTTGCTTTCTACAGGGTTGCCATTAATTGAATTAACATTTGCCTACTGTAACGTTGCAAAATCTATTACGTCAGCCACAGATCAAAATGATTCACCATGTTAGTCAATCTTCCTAGACCCACAAAGCAGCTGCACATTTGCTTACATTTTTATAGTCCGGTATTTGTTAGAAAACATGTTCTGGTTTGTGATGGTATGTTGCCAGCAAATGAGCAGCTAAGAGCAGTGGAGAATCTGGAAAGTCTATTACTCCTGGATTTAGCCCAATTTATCAATAACACCCGATGTGACTCACTAGCAGTGAAATAATCATCTTATAAACGTGTCCTCCAGGTTTATATAAGGAATAGGAAATTTAAAAAGTGGTAGCCTATACTTTTCCTCAAGGTTTGCCTTCTCAATCTAGGTATTGGTGGGCCACAAATGGAGGCCTAATTGAGCCTGTTGCAAATAAACCTAATGATGGATATGTTAAGATAGCCAATCTATCTAGTACTTCAAAGATATGAAAACGTAGCAAGTGCATGTTGTACACTTTACTTTGTAATTCTTGTATGTTAGAATTAATATACTTGGCATCTGCTGCTTGTAATCCCTGTACCATAGAACTGGGAGAGGTAGTGTTAGTATTATGGACCAATCAAATGTGTCCCAGTGTGCAAGTCCTAAAATTTAACATGGTTACAGGAGGAGAGAGCAAAGCAACCAGAGTAATGACCACATCTGTTTGCTGCTTTTTTACTGTCTAGTCACATGCTGGGGGGAAGGAATGCAACTGTGTTGTCAGACAGGGCTGCATAAGAAACATAGGTCTGAATTTGGAAACCAGTTAGTACAACCTAGAAGGTAAAATTAAAATGATTAACCTAGCATTTGATGACATGATTACAAGTGTCAAATATGCCTCTTAAAATAATCCAAAAATGGGCCCCATATTGGCCAACAATAGTTTATCTATGAAAAAGGAGAATGGCATTGCCTAGTAGTGTCAACAACAGGAGTTGCTGTACATGGTACAATTAGCGACATGTAGAGATTCCCCTTAAAATAACTGTATATTGTGTAGATCTCAAAGTACATTTAATTATGGTTCCTGTCTATGTACTTCATTTATAATTAGTGTTAATCATTATATTATGCTACTCCACAAAGCCTTTATTATTTCAAGGCAAATATTAAAGCTATAAAAACATTTCATACAATAAGCTAATGTAGCGAAACGGGAATAACCGCTACAAATCACTTTTATCAGCAACAGAAGGGGATACTAAAGAGTAATTTCACAGATGATTAATCAAGTAAGACAAGGGTTTTTCTTATACACATTTTTTTAATACACTTTTTTATACACTTATATATGGTCAAGATGAGAAAGGAGAGGAAGAATGGAGGAGACTTTAATATAGGCACACATATATACTGTATGGAAGATTAGGGGAATTAACTAAACACTTGTATTATAATAATTATCACGGTCATGTTTTAGATTGTGAGGCTATACTGGACTCCATGTGCATCTCTGTCTCCGCCGTGTGGCACTCTCTGGGGGTGATGAGAGGATTTCCATCCCCCTGGTTACAGGTCTCTCCATGATATTTGATCCCTAGGTAAGTGGTTGAATAAATGTAACCACACTAAAAGTACATACATGGTTAACTAATCAATTGACATACATAAACCTAAAACTGTGAATCAATGATGAATTCTAAACTTATGCATTATGGATGAACTCTATTGATGAATAATGTATCCTGTGAATCAATGATGAACTTGATTGATGAAAAATGTATCCTGTGAATTAATGATGAATGATGAACTTATGTATCATGGATGAACTTTATTGATGAATATTGTATCATGTGTTTAAAACTAGATTTGTGGGGCGTGGCCTGAGCATGGCGGTGAGTGGACGCTAATCCGCAGAGCTCCGCGGACCTGGGGTGATTTATTCAGCCGATCGACTTAACTCCTACCCTGCTACCCCATGAAGACATACCTCAAACGAAACTGTATGAATTACGATCATGTTAAAAATTATAAGTATATGAATTATAAATGTTATATAAATTAGCAACAATTACAGGGACATAGGAATCAAGCATATATATGTGTATGAGCACTGTTCTTAATGTATTTATATCTAAAAAAACGTTGAAAATACCAAGTTCGCACATCACTGAGCTCGGTCGCAGAATCCTCGCTACTGTGCTGGCAACAAAGGAGCTAGATAGGACATATACTAAAATATCAATGTAGGACAGATGTTTATGGCAACCTAGAGGTAAGGATTTTCAAGATTAGAAAGTCACATTAAACAGATCTTTTTCTTATAATGGACCTAAATTAAAAAAACAGACTTTTTATCCACTTGTCCCCATTACAAAAATGACCAAATATAGAACAAACGGAGGAAATATTTGGTTCCACTTGAGACCCCCTATTCTGGTTGGTGGGATCCCTTGTTTTCTGTGGGAGCAGACCCTGCAAGAACGTTTGACACTTTAAAGAAGAGACGTATTGACAAATCTAGTGCCTCTCTCACAAATCTCCTTTAAAAATTACAACCCTGATTTCCAAAATACTTACATCTGTCCTGGAACAGTTGTCCCCATGAATCCTATAACCTACTGAACAACAAACAGATGTGTGTGATGCAAACACTCTGACTGGCCAAATGGTTCCTCTGCCCCAAACAGATCAGAGCCTTCCAAACAGACAGAAGATAAGGTAAGGCAGCAGCCACTGGCACTCTGGTGGACCCAAATGCAGGACAGGGGTAGGTATTTGGATTGGTCAGGGTCTATTGAGAAGCATCAAGGTTGATGACTGGACCTTAAGTTTATTTTTGACTTTAGGTCCGCTTTAATGAAAATTAAATAAATGTATGATATTCTCAGTTTTTAAATTTAACACAGAGCAAGAGTTCCAAGGAACATTTAGGCAGACACCAACTTACATTTTCTCTACTAAAGGTGCTTACATCAAACAAGCTAGTGCTATTCCATGCAAATGAAGTAATTATCTAAAATTAACTGAACCTCCCATAATCATACCTATTATTGATCAATAATGATGTATCACTTTTATAAACTTTTTTGCCAATCTCTGCAGTCTACTTTATTTGAAGGTCACATTTTTGCTCCACCCCTTCATTTGCTTGCAGCCAGTGATAATCAGAAAAAGTACATATCTTACTACATTGTATATGCAGTTATCGATGACAGGCAGCACTCATGGGAACACAAAGAAAGTGTGGAATGGAAAAAAATATGTTGGTCTCTTTTAACACTATGCAGCAAGAACCAAGATTACTGTACTTATGCCACTGATTTTCCCTTTTAGAGGCACTCGCGGGAATACTGTCCAATGGCAGTTGGATTTTAAGCAAATATAAGGCAAATGCAGAGGCCGCATTGCCTTGTAGGATAAGCACTCATCATTTGATTATCTGCATACAGTAAATACTGTATATAAGGTAATATGTTCTTACCATGCACTACTTATAATCTGTAATACACTTGTGAATGTAAATTTCTGTAATGGTAAAAAGAAATAGGTGACCTGACCTACCACAGTACACATTCTTCCAGTTTCTACAAAATTATTGAAATGCTAGTCAGTTGAATAGCGCCTACAAGAACATTAGATTTGCTGTTACAACCCAAGCAACATGTCCAAAAACCACTATACATAGGGTACAATGAACATTGAACAAGCCATATAGTGAAAATATTATGTAAACAATATAGTAATACTGTGAAATAACTTAACTTTGTTAAAGTTAGCAAATTTTCATTCCTTTATGTTAGTGAAAATTATGTCTGTAGTTGCCATTCATAAAATACAATAGATACAATTTAAAAAAAAACACAAAAACCCCCAAAAGAACCTTGCACACAACACTAAATAGCAGAACTGCAGCGACACTCAGTGTTGTAATATTTAATTACAAAGTTGTGTATAACGGTGTACAAAAAGTGAATGGAAACACTAATGGAAACACAAAGATGTAGCCTAAGCCACAGGAATACTTGAACGAATGTGCTAAATTCAAATTGTGATTTTTGCTTGCTGTCTGTGATCACACAATAACCCGTAGTAATCAATGTACAATACTGAAGAAAATATGACTATCATAAACATACAACAATTCTGTTACTGAGAAGCACTAACCTGACAAGATCATATGTGCAGATAGACAAATGAGCTCTCAAAAATAGTTCAGAGCACATCTAAACGATTTCTACTCGATGGCACTGGTTTTATACGCTCTATTTTTTTCTGGCTTGCTGTAGTAATAATAATAATACTGTTTAAAAAAGAAACTAGCATCACAAATCTCAATTACAAATCAATTTTGGCACAGTACAGATATATTTTGTTCTGTTGTCCTTAATAAAGCCAACATGCATTGCCTTGTAGCCTAACCTGATACTTCAGTACTTGAGGCACAAAAGCCCCTTCTTTTTCCCATTTGGAGTAAAGCAATTACATACTGAAATGTCTTTATTCAATATTCAGAATAAAAAGCAGTGTGGTATCTGCTATATGGCTTTATATAAAAGAATGAATCCTACTATATTAATATATTTTTTGTTTTGTAATTCTTTTTTTTTTGTACATTACACAATTTTAAATACGCAGTGGTGTTCATCCATTTGTTTTCACAGAAGTGTTCAATGGAGCACTTAGAGCAATAACTCTAAAGAGAGAGATTACTTTGGATTCTATTTACAAACAACAAATTGGCACTTACAGAGTAAACGCATTAACTGGTGGCCCCTTATAACTTGCAAAGAAGAGAAACCCTGTTGTAATAATACATTTGACAACATTAACATATGTTTCCAGTTGGTACATTCTAGTAGAGGGTTTAGTTATTAAGAGAAAATCGTCTCCTCCTTTGTGAGTCTTACAACAGCGTGGTCTGCTAATCAAGTGACAGTAGAGGCTGCTGTGTGGTGTCGTCTTCATTTTTGTCATTGTGTTTTAACACCCCAGGATCCACTACGGACTGAGATCTGCAAATAGACAAAAAAAGGAATGTTTTTCAGACTATCAGCACAATCTTCTAAAAGTCCCTGGGGATAATGTCTTGACATTCAGTAATGTTTCTATCATTTGCAATGGAAAACATTTCAGCAATAATACATATTCATAACCTGGAAAAAGCAGTGAAAAGCTACTTCTACACAGTACGTGCTAGTTCCTCCATATTGATATGCATGTTGCTAGGCAAAAAGTGCTACTGTCGACTGGAAAGCAAACCTGACACAGGCTTCTTAGTAGAACATGGCATTTTGGCATATCAATAAACACATGCATAAAAATTGTTGAGAAGAGTTGTGCATAGTCTCATGTATTGCTCAACATATACATTTAAAATAGATGTAAACATTAACTCAAATTCAGGCTAACTGCATCATAAACAATTGTTCCCCTAAAATACTGCCATGCTAAAAATTGCCATGCTTTTCCCCCTAAAATACTGTACCTTTTGTCATCCTGTCTGCATCTCATTTCTGCTCATCTTCTGCAGCCTCCTTCAGATAATTCCTGTCTATATGCACTGACTGCAGTGTCAGCTGAATGCTATTGCTCTGGATCAGCTTCCTGACTGGAACAACAGCACACCATGCTGGCACAATGTATGTTGGGGCAACCATTCATATTCTCCATAAAGGTGGCCGTACACCTTACAACTATCGCACGACTTTCGTTGTGCGAAGGTTGTAAGGTGATTCAAATTTCATAAGACCTGCCCATCATGGACAGGCAAATCGTACTTGAGATCATCGCAAGTCCTCCCCGCTGAGGGGAGGGCTTGCAGATGATTGCAATGGTCAACGGGCAGTGTGCTCATGCGCATCTCGGGTCGTGCGGCTTTCGTCTTGCGATCACGCTACCAAACCAGCCAAAAATGGTACGGTTTTCGGCAGGTTTTCTAGCATGCTCGTTATACAAAAATCATACGACTGTACAGTAAATGTGGTCGCACGTTGCCCATCAACCTTACGATTATCGTACGATCGCGGGATCACACGCAATTATCGTACGATAATCGTCAGGTGTATAGGCACCTTTAGGGGTACATGTGACAAGGTGTCATGCAAGAGCAGTACTGGGAGACAGTTGTCAACTCATAACAGGAAGTGCCTGAACAAGGACCTTTATGACAGGATCACCAGGTATAACTTTAATGAAAGCTGCTTTATTTAAAAGATTAAAAACAACTTTTGGAACTACATTAACCTGTTAAGATTTGATCGTTAAGATACACGCCTATAGTGTGATCAAGGCATTCAACTGGCATTTTCAAAGCATTAAGGAGGCGTCAAAAACACTTGCAAAATTCCCTGCAAGTAGGGGAGTGTGTTAAAGGGTAAAGTGAGGTAGTAAAGGAAAGTGACTAGCAGTGGACCCACTTCTATTTTTTTGAAGGAGTCGCAATAGCTGAGCAGACTTGGGTCATGCAATTCTGGGTATTGCTCAACTGCTTGAATTAGCTATGCAACATTTATTTCAGACATGGCCAGTTATGATAGGTACTTGCAATGCCTGGCAGTGATATGGCTGGTACTGCTAAGCTGCCACTGGTATGGCTGCCACTGCTTTGGATGACACTGATAACAGCTGCCACTAAATGGTGGCATAGGTCAGGCTGTCACAGTTTGCAAGTACCAGGCTAGAAACTGTCCTCTTGCTGGCAAAACGCTGGCAGTGTGCAGACAGGAAGTGGCCTCTGCGCCTACTCTGTCCTCTCACTCTTTGATTCCCCAGTGGTTTCTGGGATTGCAAAACATCCTATGCCTCTCCTAAAACACCTGTGCAACGCTTCTTAAATGCCCAAAAAATGCTATAGGAGCACTGACGGAGCATTTGAGGGGCGTTTCAATATACTTCAATGGATGCATTATTCCAGCAGCAATGCCCCCAGAACACAACATGCATTTTATTTTTCAACACTCAGCAACACAACACAACACTAATGCCCATGTGTAAACAGCACTGGGCAGTTGATATGGCTTTATCCCACATTGGCATTAATAGGCAGCAGAGTGGCTTTAAAGTGCTTCTCCAATGTCTGGTTTTAACACACGTGTGAAAGAGACCCAGCCCTTGATCTAATCCACTGTTTAATTACACCCTCTCTCTTTTTATCATGTGTGCAGAGGATTCTAGGCTAATTAAACTTCTTCACAAAAAGAGTATTTCCTCATCCAACTGTCTTTTCCTTCCTAATAGAGTGCGGTAGAGGTGCAAATATTCATTCATACTACTTGAAACATAGCAGTCAACCAAACAAGGGTGGACAAGGACAAAAGGACATCATCATTAGCATACATGAGCGATGTCCCTTCTCAAGCTCCATTCACAAAGGAGTGGAACTGCTATAAACATAAACAATTTAATGTACATTGTTCAGACTTTTGCGGCAGCAGCATGGTACGAAACCGCGCGTCCCGCATAATAGTACAAGCACAATTTTCGGGCGAATTCCGTCCGACCATGGCTATAGTAATAGCCGCAGACAAGCGAAATCTGTGCAGTTGTAAGATCTTTAGCGTTTTTGCGTGCGCCGCACGGAAAACCGTGCAGGAAATGCAAACGCTATGTGTGAATGGAGCCTTACCCCATTTCTGTTCATTTATTTTATATACATGATTTACAATTCTAATTTTATTTTTAACCTAACCCTTCACAGTTTCTGGTTGCAAACATACATCTTAAAATGAACCTATCAGGATAGAATTGTGTTAGCTGCCATTGCTGATTTGTTTTTAAAGTTGCAAGTTCAGTGCTATTAAGAAGAGTGTCTAGTTATTCAAGCCAAGATAAGGATAGCATGGATCCTGGCTCTTGCACTTTGAAAAGCCAGTCAGCAATAGCAGATCCCTTGTTTATTTTCTCAAAGGTCCTTTTTTAAGTTGTATCTTTATTTTTAAGTTAAAAATAAAGATACAACTTTTTTAAGTTAACTTGAAAGATGTGGTGTCTCCAGAAAGCCTTGAACAAATCGGAGTGTGGAATAATAGTGCTTGAGGAATGACAGTTGCCATTTTTTAGTTTCATAGGTTGACAAGAAAACCCACATAATGAGACATGATGGAAATTGAAAGTAAAGCAAACCAATTCAATGGTCCAATGTGAGGATTGCAAGAGACGGTGTTGAGTCAAGCAGTTAGATGATATTGTGTAATTTTCTTTTCTATTTTAAAGTGAACCTAAAAGCATTTGTATTTTTATGTGAAGTGCATGTATGTTAAGTATTGTGAAAGTACAAAAGTTACAGGTATGTATTACCTCACACAGAGGTCACAGTACTCCCTCTGACAATGCCTTAATTAATTTTCTCTACAGAAAGACTGTGTCATCTTCATCCAAGCATCATCCATCGTCCATATAATTCCTGGACTGGCATGCTGGGTCAGATATGACATCATTTACATTACACCTTGTGCAGTTATTTATTGTGTTCACAAATGCCAGAATAGCCCTGCTTAAACCTCTACATTTACAATATTGCAGCCTGATAACTAAAGGAGAGGAGATTGAGAAAATGTTCCTCCTGCCTGCAGCAGACAAATGAAATCTTTTGCATGTAGGTAAAGTCACAGACTGGAGCTCAAGGACTGCTTTTTAATAATAACAGTTGCAACTTTTCTAAAAAAAAAAAATTGTAACTGTAAATTTTGATGTCAATTATTTCTCAATGTGGAGATGTAAATTTTTCCAAAAGGTCTGCTTTAAATATAATTTAACATACCTCTTCATGTTTTTAGGAGATAAATCTTTTTCCACATCCACTTTTGTTGGCATACTGTACGAGTCTACATTATATTCAGTTTCATCATCATACTCATGATCCAAAAGTGTTCTTGCCCATGTTCCCATGTCGTATGGGGGCAACATCCCTCCAAACTCAGAAGGTAGGATCTCTGGGTGGATCAGCTGATGCAAACTGTTAAGATTATTACCATGTAAAAATATCTGTAATATAAAAGAAGGTAATTAGGAGTTTGTTACTGGCATTTCGAATGATGTTTTATAAAATAATTTTCTTTTTCATTCCCCCTAAATCCCTGAGATTTAGGTACATACATTTTTATTTCCTATGATTTAAATATGAAGGAAAACTGGGTAAAGAGACATCCTGTAAATTTACCCAAATGCATCTTTTCCTTAGCCCAAGATACTGTATTTATACCAAAATATAATCAACGAAGCCTTCTGACTAAAAATATATCTCATAAGTCCAATTTAGAGGTTGGAGAGGTTAAGCTCCGGGTGAAAGTCTGTATTTTAATCGAAAACCTTATTTCCCCTTTTGATGTTTCATCAAGAAGCTCACAGGAAAAAAATAATATGTTTGTATAAATAGTGTTATTTTAAGATTTAAAAAAATCAGGTGTCAGAATTAGAAGGGACTTAGCATTATGATGCAATTTGCAAGAGTTTGCAAGTACAAAAATTCTGAATGACATGGCACACACTTGCTTAGGTTTTTGACACACATGCAGTAGGCACAAATGTTATCCACAGTACCTGGCATATTTTCTGGGAACTGGGAATTGATGGGGAAATTGGATATTTTTATTGATGTATTCATTGTTTTCTAATAAATTTGTTTTATGCATTTTTTATACTTTTTTCCTCATGAGACTATTTATACTTAGAGGTCTATTCACTAAGCTGCCGATGGCAGCCGAGTGAATAACCGACCCGAAGTGAAGTGAGCTGAACGCTGTTCGTCTATTCACTTCAGGCTTGTACAGCTGATTTCAGCCATATATCGGCTGAAATCAGCCGTACATCGGGTGGCTACGTGTGGCTTCGGGTCGGCAAAACATGCTCAGCATGTTCGTCCGACCTGAAGTGCAGAAGGAGTTCGACTCAGTCGAACCTCCGGCAGGCTACTGGCTGCTGTTTGGCCTATTCTCATAGATGCCGAACAACAGTGAGTTAATAGCTGCTGAGCTATTTACTGTGGTACCGAGCAAAATAGAAAAATAGTTAAAACGGTAGAAAAAAAATATAAAAAGATTGTGTGGAGCTAGCAGTGACAGCTAGCTCCGCCCAACTGTTTTCTATTGGCCGGGCGGTTCTGCTGCCGTCAAAAAAAAAATCACCATAGGAATGCATAGCTAGATTCCTATTGGCTATTTCACTTTGCAATAGCAAACTAGCTATTGCACCCGCCCTCTGCTGCTGTCAATTACCAGAGGGGGACCTGATGGAGAACTGCAGGTCCCCCTCTGCTGATTGACAGCAGCAGTGGGCGGGCTCAATAGCGAGTTTGCTATTGGCTATTGCAAAGTGAAATAGCCAATAGGAATCTAGCTATGCATTCCTATGGTCATTTTTTATTTTATTTATTCTGAGGCAGCCAATGGCTCCTATGTCAGAAGAAAAAAAAAACGAGCAGGGAAAGGTTTACTCTGCTCGATCGAGCAGAGTGAGCCTTTCTGGGAGAAAGTGTTTCTCTCCCTGGCGGCCAGGAGCCGTATTGGACTGCCAGAGCGTCCGGGAGAGTAATGACAGATGGTGTCCCTGGTTACCAGGTAATCAGGAACGCCATCTGTCATTACACACTGAGAACACTGAGAGGCCACTGTGATATCATAGCGGCCCCGCCGGGTTCTCACTGTGTAATGACGGTGTCCCTGGTTACCTGATAACCAGGGACGCTGATCTCTCCGCAAGTAGCCGGAGCCAGCCGTAAGATAACGGTTGGCCCCGCCCAGCTGTCAGAAGCAAGCTGTCGGCCGGCCTTCGGCTCAACTGAGCCAGTCGGCCAAAGTCAGGAGCTGTACGGGTTATAATGAATAGCCCGCACAGCAGCCCTTCGGTTCTGCTGAACCGAAGGGGTCCTGGGGGCGAAGCTAGCCGAAGAATAACCAGAAGCTACGGCTAGCCCTTTCGTCAGCTTAGTGAATAGACCCCTTAGTATCCACTACCTGCAATTACCATCAAGATATAGGTCACTATTGGAGTAATCTGCTGTTGCAAGAAAAGGCAGAGCAGTGCAAGATCAGCTCTGCCCTATTTAAAGATGCATGCAAGAGCTCACAGGAAGTACTGATGAAATCAAATATTGTTATTTACACTTTAAACACAGTGCAAAAGCTTTGTGTTGCAATGCGCAACAGAACTTTGTTTGTCCTTGTGTCAATGATAAACTTCAGTGTGTCTTCAGGTGCATTCCACCTGCTTTTGAGATCAATTTGAGATGCTTCTGTGATTATTTACATTCATTGACAGGTGCATGTGATCTGCTATTGACCCCCTTCTACCTGCATTTGACCTCATTCTAAGCTCTATCAACATGTCTTGCATAGGGAAAGAACCCGTTCCAACAGGAACAAAAACCTATTAACATTGGCCTTTACTGTGCAGTGTTTAGAAGGACTAGGAACCCAGGAGGTAACAAATTCAATTTCTGGCATTAGCTCTGGATGGTGGCTGTCAATAATAACCACGAGAATCTGCAGTATTGGGACAAAATAGCGTAGAAGCCAGATTTTTTTCAGTTGTTCATCGTGTAGTAAGTGTACATGCATAGAACTGGATTGCATAAAAAAATTGTGTAAATAAACCTGTCCTGAGCTAGAAATTGATGTATCTTCTCCAAGCCCTGGGCTGGCTGTCATTACCCAAGAAATGCATTTTTAGGATCTTTATGCACTTACTAGCAAAATGCATGTAGGTTCCATAGGTTCAATCTGCTTGATATGTAAAGGACAATTAAGATTGCAATACTTTATTCCACTCCTAGGGTATACAACTAAAGCTGCAGTAAAGCATCACTGTCACCAAATAATATTGTCTAATAAAGTGCCTTTATTTATATATGCTTACCACATATGCATGCGGACTAGCAAAAGTCACAGTGGCAAGGATTTTTAATAAATATAGTGCTACCATGGGTGCATGCAGTGTCATTTTTACAGGGCAGCTTTGTTTGCCTGTAACTGTGAGAAAAATATAAATAAAGACTTGTGATATTAAAAAAGAATTAATAAAATTATTATTATTGCGTGCACTAATCATATACAGTTAACAGAATACAATGGTTTTTTTTTCTAATAGCATGCAGTCTTGAGCATCAAGAAAAGTAAAATTTGGTGTAAGAAGGAGAAAGTGCAGGCAGCTCCTGGAACAGTAAAGATGGATGCGACATGAGTTATCACCTTCAAAAAAGGAAACCGTGGGTATTCTGTGCTGTATTTATGCACCTGGTAAAGTTTCCAGCTTCCAGCATTAAAAAGGAATGACCAAAAATATAAGGTTTATATGATACCTCAACACTTTTTATAGGCTTAGTCCCAGTGCTGAAAACTACCCTTACAACTCTCACCACTTACAAAGAACCTTCAGAGCATATGTGATTTTACTGTAAGGTATCAAATGTTCATAGTTCTTTTCTGTTAGCAAAAGCTTCCTAGCAGCTGGTATAATGGGTACAGTGTAATAACTATAGCTGTGCAAGCCACACATTCTCAAAATGATTTGGCAGATCCAAATTACTATTCTGCTGCTTCAAGTAAAAATGAAAAGCCACAATATCAGCCATGCTTGCATACTATATTAGTGTGTTCTTCCAGCCCCCATTTTTTTTCTACATAATATATAACCTCTAATAACCACTGATATTATGGCTAGGTCCTACTTCTTTTTATATCCCTTGGCAATTGATTGTTGATTCTGTCAGTTTCAGGGTTCATTTTCTGGTGGAGGGCCGACAAAGCTTTATAGCCACCAATGAAATTCCTGGCCACCATTCAAATTGCCTCTGTGTTTTTGGCCCTGCATTGTGCCCAGTGAATACAATCCCCTACAGCTCCACCCCTCAGGATATTGTAATCGGCTGTAAGTGTAATGCAGTGCTACTACAACAGTAGGACGCTTGTCCTGACATTATTCCTTCCTGCTGCACCTGTCAGTGTTGTTGGCTTTACAGTCATTCTACACTTCCTCCCTGCCTTTACTTTAGAACCTGTTAAATTCCCTACCTGCTGCTTGCAGTAAGGGTTTAAAGTCATGTGACCACACATGTGAAGCTTTTTTCCAAACGTTTCATAAAGAAAATGACAAAGTGCCATTGGTGCTATTAGTTGTAGTGTGCCTTTCCATCTACGTTAAAGCCCATTTCCACCTTTGCAGAGGTATTTAAAAAAAACATATGCCAGCAATGTACACCGAGAGAACATGAAGCAGGCATATGCAGCTGATATATATATGAACACAGAAACTTACATTTTTTGTTAGCTTTCCTCTTCATATCTGCATGGAAATGTCTGCCTCTGTGCTATGCAGAAAATGTGTGTATACCCCCCCCCCCATAATACAGTGTTTTATGTGTAAAGGCAGAGCTGGTGTTTACTGATCATGTTACAATGGGTGACGGGGAGGGGGTAGCTGATTACAGTCTGACACCCTAGTGTCAGATTGATTTTCCTGTGGATAAACTTTTGGATTTTTAGGCTTCAGGCCTAACAAAACCTTAATAAATAATGAAGAAAGCCTGCAATAAGAATGTCCACATGTACACATCATCATTGCACCTCTACATTATCACAATAAATGCTAATAACTTACGTAGGTGGAAATGGACTTCAGGTAGTGGTATCGTAAGGGAATGAAAAAAAAAACTGATTGTTTTATACAGCGCACGTTTTACTTTATAAGGTGATATAATAAAGTTACCCTTTTCCTTGTCTTTTCCTTTAAGAAGGGCCGAATAACTGTGTATAAGGCATGAATATACCATGGCTGATTGACAAAATGGATCCCCCCAAATCGAGCTGGAAAGCTATCCTGAAAAATAGAATAAAATGTACTTATGTAAAAAAGAACAAGACAAAAAGCATAACACGTTTAAGATACTTGCTTGAAGCTGGAGTCCAGGAAATAAAAAGAAATCTACAATTTATTCCAGCTTTGTAATTGAGTTTTTACTAGAGAGGAACAGCAGGGTAATCCAGGGAGCTTCTATCTAACTTGATGACAGCAGTAAAGAGCAGAGTAAGCAGCATGATGACCTTATCAGTGTAGTGATGTTCCTACATTGCATACTCATTAGGCTATAGGTTTGTGACCATGCTGTATTGCTTTTTTGGATCAGAAGAAGTTAGTAAGGTCACTAACCTCGCTATCAAAACCCTTTGTGGGACCCCATTTGGGCTCTCAACCTACAGGTTATGTACCTAGGTGATAGATGGTCACCTTATACTGTACACAGGAACATATAGAGAAACACTGGCAGATGACAAGTCACTTAACTGCAGGGTAAGGATGGATGAGCATCTTCTAGTAGGAGATCTAAACAACAGCGTAGAAATATATGTCCACTGTCCTATAAAAACAGCTTGAATGGAGTTGATTTTTAAATAGTAAAGATAAAACCTGAAACCACATTCCTTGTTCATATATATCTGTAAAATGTGTTTGCCTTTGAACAACCTAGAAAATAATCTACAATAAACCTCCAGTAAATTAAAATCTGTTTTTATGTATAATTTACTCTTGCCTTTGGGTTTCCTCTGAGCGTGTTGTGTGCAGCCTGTAAATAAATTGCTATTTTTGTCTTATCTAGCTCACTTCATCTGCCCTTTGTTGCTAAATAAATGGCAATGAGTGCGAACAAACTGAAACGTGTAATTAAAGACATCGTTCTCTAAATATATATTTAAACAGCAATTAAGAGGCAAACATTGACTTAAGAAGTAAAAATGTGTCCTGTGGGTATAAAATTAAGACATTTTAGTTCATACCAATTTTAAACCAGATATTGTTCTTTTGAATAACAAGAAATTTCCGCGCTCTGTCTGAAATATTTTACAAAAGATACAGCCCTGAAAATACATCAAAAGAAACAATTGCAAATAAGTATTTCTAAGTGAGGGAAATTGAAAGCTTCAATAAAAAACTGGTAAAAATACCAGCCGGAAAGTATTTCTAGTAAGAAGTCAGTCTGGGGACCTTTCCTTGAAGGAAACCTTTACTGAGGGATATATTTGGGAAGTCAATGCAAACCTCCCAAAAATGCTGGTTGCATGGCAGATATGCTGATCCACTGACTTGGCATGACTGATGTGGTGAGTGAAGTCAAAGTAAAGTGTAAATTCTTGATTTGCATACTTATTCCAGATTGCATACTCAAGACATTAAGGTAAGGAAACTATTATTTGTTGAATGTCAGATCAGCAATGGCAACCTCCATTTTCCTGTTAACTTAGTTTGCCTTTAAAGCCCAACTCCGCCCTCCCACCCTCTAGTCCCCTTCTTCGCCTGGATTCCCTCCAACCCTGTATGCATTTTGTTTACCTATTTTATATAACTTTTTTTCTGATGTTTTTAGGCAGGTCATGTGATATGCAAGGTCCTATTTTCTAGTTGCTTCTTCCCTGATGCCAGATGGTCTTTAATGTTACGTCTTTGTTCTCTACATCATTGAACCGAGAGTGCAGAATGCTGCTATGAAGCCCCCCAAGGGGCAGGTCCATAATGACATGCACTCAAGTTGGCTGAGCATCATTCAACCTGGAAAACTGGCAACATCTAGTAGCGGACAGAGCTATTAGAGCTTTTTTATTTTTTTTATAATGGCTGGATCACTAAGAAAAATAAAATAAAAATGGAGTTGGGTTTTAAGGTGTCCCCTAACTTCAGAGAAAGTTTGCCCAATCTGGCTCACTAAGGTTGGATCAGGAAATGTTTATATGTCTGTAGCTGTGAGCTGACTATGGCACACATCTTCCTGCCTGATCTGTCTTTGGGAGAGGTCACTGACCAGGTTAGATTTTTATTAGCCGTTCATTATTGTTTTCATCCATTGGATGTCAATATGCATGTTTCTCCCACTGTGGCAAACACTCGGTTACCGTGTAAAGGTGCAGATCCTTGCAAGGATACAGCATCTTTTAGCATGCAAAAGGTCTCTATAGGTGTGAAATTAACTGCCAGTTGGGTGTTGCCCACAAACCAGTCATTGCTCTATCTCCAGGAGACTAATTTTCTGCAGGAGCATCATGTGGGTACAGACACATGAGGTGAATGTTTGCCTTGGCCTGTCTGGCCTTACAAACAGGTGTACTGGTCCAAAGCCGACTGGGGGTCAAGGCAGACCAAATAGCTAAGAGGCTGAGTCTGTCAAATCTCTCCATTTTATGCTTAATCTCACATCATATTATTTTGTTTTAATAAGATCTTCTCTACTGACAGTCAGCTAAATGAAATACATATATGGAGAAACACTTAAAAATACATTTAGATTTAGGACTAAATACCATACAAACATGAAATGTATAAATAGGAGCTGTGTTCCACCTGTTCATTCATGAATTTCTGAATGGGGAGTAGCACTCCCTATGATATATTTCTATATGCTTTATAGTTATAAAACTGTATTAGTAAATTACATACTATATATAGAATTTGACAAATGATTTACATAGAATAATGAAAATTAGAAAAGGAATAAGGTATCACTGAGGAAAGCTGATTACAGTTATGCCCCAGCGGTTCAGCTTAAGCTTAGCTTCATTTTCAGAACATCTATACAAAACCGATAAGCTCTTCTTTAGCCCCAAGATATGGATCAGCTCCAAGATCCTGAATGGGAAACTTACCAGTCCAAATTTTTACTATATTGCTGCAGCAGTATGCAAACCAAAGATGGCTTTCAAGTGCTTCTAGGCACAACTTCGATGAATTCACAAATGTAAGAATGTCAATGTCTACTAAATTTTGCAATGTTTGTTCAGATCATATTTTTTAAGTCAGATTTTTTTGTTTTCTATTTTTCTTCCTTCACATTTTTTTCTCTATAATTTTTGCTGCAAGCCAATGTACAGAAGTCCATCTTTTCTCTTACTAAAAGAGACAGAGAGAGAAACAATTTCTAAAGGCAAAGCAGATTTAGATAAGCTATGGATATCAACTACTGGGAGTTGATATTTTTGTCTCCCATCCACATCACCTTGACTATGGCTGTGGGTGACATCATATGAATTCCAATGCTCTGTGGCAGACACAAGAGCCCAAACACAGGGGTCTATTCACTAAGCTGCCGAAGGATCTAGCCCTAGCTTTGGTTGATCCTTCGGCTAGCTTCGACCCCCAGGACCCCTTCGGTTCAGTAGAACTGAAGGGCTGCTGTTCGGGCTATTCACTATAGACCATACAGCTCCCGAAGTTGGCCGAGCGGCTCAGTCGAGCCAAAGGCATATGCCTTGGCTCGACTGAGCTGAGGTGAAAGCCGAAGCTGGCCGACAGCCTGCTTCTGACAGCTGGGCAGAGCCAGCCGTCTTCTCACGGCTGGCTCCGGCCACTTGCAGAGAGATCAGCATCCCTTGTTACCAGGTAACCAGGGATACCATCTGTCATTACATAATGAGAACCCGACGGGGCCGCTATGATATCACAACGGCCTCTCCGGGTTCTCAGTGTGTAATGACAGATGGCGTCCCTGGTTACCTGGTAACCAGGGACGCTATCTGTCATTACTCTCCCGGATGCTCTGGGAGTCTAATAGGGCTCCCGGCTGCCCAGGAGAGAAACACTTTCTCACGGAAAGGTTTACTCTGCTCGACCGAGCAGAGTAAACCTTTCCTTGCAATCTGTTTTCTTTTTTTTTGCTGACATGGGGCCGCTGGCCGCTCTGTCAAAAAAATTAAAAATCCAGCATACAAATGCATAGCTAGATTCCTATTGGCCATTTCACTTTGCCAATAGCAAACTAGCTATTGCACCCGCCCACTGCTGCTGTCAATCAGCAGAGGGGGACCTGCAGTTCTCCATCAGGTCCCTTTCTGGTGATTGACGGCAGCAGAGGGCAGGTTTTGCTATTGGCTATTGCAAAGTGAAATAGCCAATAGGAATCTAGCTATGCATTCCTATGGTGTTTTTTTTATTATTCTGACGGCAGCAGAACCGCCCGGCCAATAGAAAACAGTTGGGCGGAGCTAGCTGTCACTAATAGCTCCGCCCAATCGTTTTCTATTTTATTTTTCCACTTTTTTAACAGTTTTTCTATTCTGCACGGTACCGCAGAGGTACCAGGCAGAATAGCCAAGCCAAATGCCGATGTACGGCTGATTTTAGTCGGTGTGAAATTAGCCGTACGAGTCTGAAGTGAATAACCAAACAGAGTTCGGGTCACTTCACTTCGGTTCGGTTATTCACTTGGCTGCCTACGGCAGCTTTGTGAATAGACCCCACAGTCTTAGTCTCCACTCCACAATTAATCACAGTCAAAGAAGAAAGTAGCCGCACTGCAGAGTAAAAAGCTGTCATCATAATAAGACTGGATGTGGGCAATAGCCACAGCAAACTCTCATATTGACCAAATATATAGACATACATTTAAAAATAATTTTTTAAAAGAAGATCTTGTTGACGTCTTATTTCAATAAGCCATAGTCAATAGATCTGACTGCTGGACTTTTTTGTCTAATTTATATGGACATGAAACTCCACCTTTGTGGACCTCTATGGACCTCTGCTCCATTGAAAATTGAGTCTTTACTTAAGTCAGTGCATTTCTGTCACTGTGTACACATGACTGCTGTGTCATGCAGGAACCTCCATTCATCGCAGAGGTTAAAGGAAGCTCAGTCAGTCATTTCCATTAAAAACTGTCAAATAATTTACTCCATGATCACACTATTACAAAGGGGTAACCACAACAGTGCAATTGTCATGTCTCTAGGAACACATTTTTCACAGTTTCTTAGGTGAGATGGTAATATGTAGACTTTAGCTTATTATTTTACCTTTCTCAGTCCACTAGTCAGTGTTAATCTTTATAAGCCTAATCAACAGGTTCTTTCTAAAAACTAGAATTATTTTCCCACAGCCATTCACAGCCACATATTGTATTCAACATTTCAGGGCATGTTTAAATTTGATCGGCTGTCGAGGGAGAAAAACTCAAATTCCTACAAAGAAGATGATTTTAACTCAAGCCTTGTGTATTCCTAATGAAAGTGTATGAAGAAACAAAACTTTTTTTTTTTTAGTTTTGGACAGAGCTGTGAAGGATTAGAATGGTTTCCATTGTCTCCTGTACAGAAAGTAATAGAGAATCCAAAATGCTGGAGTTCTCATAGGAACAAAAGGCAAGATGAGATCATCCAAAGGGGAAACCTGTTCCAGTGACAACAGTCTAAAAAGATAATCTCTTATTACTTTGGTCACATTTCTTTTTACTCTGTTGTATCTTAGGGACAGGAAGTGAAAGGAAATCTCCCTAATGGGAAACAAACAGCAAAAAAAAAAAACTGACCAAAAAAGCTTACTATTTCCTTCTCTATCTGAGCGTAAAACAAAATGTTTTGACTTTACATCCACTTAAAGTTTTCTGTGACACCCCCCTGACCCTGGGTAACATTACAATCACAGTATACCATATTTTCAATCTGAAATTTGAAGGATATAGAATTGAGTGACACCTCTAGGGTCAGTTTATTTTGCAGATTAAAGGCCATTGTTGTTGTGAGGTGATGTCTGAAACTCTATAGGCATCCTTATGGATGTGAAGGTTTAAAGTGTCAGTGGTTAAACATTTTATGTTGGAAAGCCATTGCACTTAGTCCTATATGAGCTACAGGCAAATAATAAATAAAATCATATCCTTATAGCAGATCCTTGTCTCTCCTTTATTAATGACAAATTCACATAATATGAAATTAAAGTTACCTTCCATGTATAGCACTCTAGTTTTCCAAGCTGTTGGTCCAGTTTCATTGTCACTACTTCCTCCTAATGAATATGCACTACATAGTATGAGATTAAGGGGGTGATTTACTAACCTAAACACACGCACGCACCAGGTGCGTGTGATTTTCACACAGCAAAACGTATTTATCAACCAAAAAGTCTCTAAAAGCATATTTTCACTAATGCCATATATGGAAAAATCATGCACATGATGCATATATAATGCTGCTTCACAGTTTAGACAAAAATAGTTAGCTCATGCATTTACATTCCTGCATTCATCAACGCAAGCAACACAACATAGAGCTAATTTACACAACATCACCTTGCAATTCATGCTTGGCTTTGCACAACACACCTGCTGGGTGTGTACACACTACAAAGGTGTTTAGATTCCACCTATAGATCATGCTGGGAGGGAACACACTACAGAGGTGTATACATGTTCGTGGTGTGTTTATAAGGTTAGTAAATCAACCCCTAAGATTCTCAAAAATCCTTCATTGGAACAGTATAACCGTAGGGGGTAAAGTGAGGGGGGTTTAAAGCAAAACAAAACAAAAAAGTTACCCTAATCAGTGTGTAGCACAGAAGGTATTCACGTCTCATTCCTCTACATATGCCAAAAATAAGAGGATTATTTCTAATTCCATTACAGTGTGTGGAGAAATGCAAATTATTGCTTTTCGCCCCTTCAGCTAGATGCACATCCAGAATCGCTGCTGCAAAGTGCAAATATAGTCTAACATTATAGAGCCATTTATTCTAAACTGCATACAGCTATTTCAGACTATTTGGGCATCATCAGTGCAATGTGTGTAAACGCTTCTATGGAGTGTGTGTATGGCTTCTATGGAGTAGGGCTTGGAACTCATTTAGACAATATAACCATACAGATTATGGTGGGAAGAGATTAAAATAATCAGAGCGTCCTTGCTCTCATCAGTGCATAGCACAGTAGAGCTTTCTCAAACAGAAGTTAATTACATGTGGCCAAAGGGGGGAAAAGCAATGATTTGCATGACTCTGCCCACTGCTCTAAAATGAGGAATAATGTTCTTATATTTGGTATATATGATTCAATGCGACATGTGAATACCTTCGTTTTAAGAGGGCTCTACTGTGCTATGCACTGATTAGAGTGAGGGCTTTTTGATTGCTTTATTTCCTCCTCACCATATTCTGTATGTTTATACTCTCCAGTCGAGTTCCTAGCCCTACTCCATAGAAGCCATACACTGAACTAATTATTTTAAGAAGGCTCCACTGTGCCCTGCAGAATCATTCCATAAAATTCTCAATGATCTCTTTAAGGGAAATCAATACTGAGAGAAATATAAAGGCTCAAACTGCTGACGTCCTCTTGAAAATGCTATCTGCCTAGATGAAGCGTAAGAAAATCAGAGTGTTAAACTCCTGATCTGCATACTTGTTTTGGGTCAGTTACTCCAAAATTACTGAAACTACTGATCCAGTATGGAAAACAAGCAACTAACATTTTAAGGAGAGATCATCAATGGTAGTCTTCATATTTCCTCAGTGTAAGCGTCCTTAAATTTCAACTGGTTATTGATTAATTATATACTGTAAGTGTTGTTTTTCCTTGTAATGTCTTTATCCCTGTAATCTGAGCTCTTCTCAGGTTATACTGACTAGATAACATGTGCTTCATTGTGACTAATGCATATGGAAATCTGTGTACACTGCAAGTGATATGGAAGAAGCCAGAGGAAATGTTGAAGCATATCAAAGACATGGAAGGTTTATTCGGGAGGACATCCTTTCAAGAGACTGTCACTAGGCTTAATTGATGACACATGAAGCTATTAGAAACCGACAAGAGAAAATGTCACTAAGTCATTTTGGTGCCTCTTTAGAAATCGATCTGTCTGTGAGATGACAAACTACATTTTAGCTTGCACTACATGAGGGAACATCGGCAAATGAGCTATGTGCTTTTTTAAACCAGGTTCCAAACATAAGAACGAAAACCTATGATTTTATTAATTACAAATACAAAAAAAAAGATGGCAAGCAAGCATCACAAAAAAAGTATTGTCACAAATCATGCATTGCTGCTACAGATATAAGCTAAGATTTATCATTTACACAGTTTAGCATTAGACTGATTTTAGCTCAGACCCAGCATCAAACATATTATAAATCCCAGGAAAAGAAACCAAAGTAGAAGAAAATATTTGCATTTACACACAAACACTATAGTGACATGGGCTCAAAGGAAGAATAAAGCCCTCCACGAAACCTTTGCAAGCGCAGTAACACTAAGGCTAAGTTTACCTTTTGGACCATGCTTCATCCGTATTCAGGGTGTAACAAGAAAAATGGTCACAGCTAGGGATGCACAGATACTTTTGGAGTACCAGTGCAGATACTTGGCATTTTCATGAGAACTACCAGGGTTGCAGTGGTTGTAGCTGGGACCTACGCCCTTGGAGCCGGTCCCGGGATCCAAGATGGGGCAGCGGATCCCGGGATTCAAGGTGAGGGGTCAGGGGGGGGCACGCGTTTTTCACTACCTGGGCTTAATCATAGAGCCTCTATGATTAAGCCCAGGTGGTGAAAAACGCTTGAGGGGCATTGGCGTGGTGTGGGAGACGTTTATGGTCATGTACACAGTGTCCATTGTTCTCTTGGATTTACTTTTTTGGAACCTGCTTGGATTATTTCAATAAACTTTTGGATTGCACTTCTTCTGGTTTTGTGCGGCTGATCTTTTGAAGATGTGTTTGAACAAGTGAGAAGCGCACTATAGCCTGCACCCAGAATATGGACTGACTGCAACAGAAGTTAGAATGGAGCGGTGAGTCTATGAAGCTTTCTTGAATACAAGCCCCAATAGTCACCGTGGCAGAGGGACTTGCCATGGTTCAGTGATCTCACTGCACTGCACAATTCATTCTTCCTCCCATCCTTGTTACTGATTATCAATACCTCCGCAGGAGCCAGAGCACCCACAATCCATTATCATGGCTGCAATGCTCTGCTGACTCCAATGCAAAAAAAGAATAAATGCACATTTTTATTTTGTTAAGAAGTATGCATATATTATTTTTTACAAAATGTATTTTTCTTGTGCAAAGTACAGTGGACATTTCTTAAAAGAGAAGGTACCTGTATGTCTCACTTTCATCACAAACCCCAAACTTGAGACATGTATTCTTCATGGTATCGAGTCATGCTCCAAGCCCAATACCATAGAGGCTTCCATTCACTGAACTGATCAGGTCCTTAAAAACACTGGGGGGGAATTTATCAAAACTGGAGCAGACAAAATCTGGAGCAGATTTGCATGGCAACCAATCAGCTTCTATCTCTCATTTTCAAATCCAAACTGAGCAAACTGAAGAGGGATGCTGATTGGTTGCCACGGGCAACTGCTCCAGTTTTTGTCTGCTCCGATATTTATAAATTCCCCCCACTGTGTCTAAGTCCTGCATTAAAAAAATACATATAAAAGCTTTGGTACTTCAATATTAGGTGACCTGTCCAGGGTCTCCTGGAATCTGCATCGCCTTCTGTCTAGGTATAAAAATTGTGTACTTCTACAGGTGTGGCACCGAGTGTAGGTAGATGAAATTAAGCACTGTGAGGGGAATTTATCAAAACTGGAGCAGAGAAAATCTGGAGCAGTTGCCTGTAGGCAACTGCTCCAGATTTTCTCTACTCCCATGTTGATACATTCCCCACACTGCATTTAAAGCCACAACTTTTTGGATAGAAAAAGGAAGGGTTAAAATATTTTTTTTTCTTTTCTGCTTGCGTCCCACTGGGGAGATTTCCCTTCACTTCTTGTTTCATAGACACAACAGAAAGTAAGAGGATATTTCTCCGTAGTGAAAGAAGTTTTATCTTAGTTGTCATAGTATTAAGTATCTCAATTGGAAAAATTACCCAATGACAACAAATATTTCCCCTTAGCATCAGTTTTTATGGAAATTGTCACTAGAACAAATAGAAAGACTGCATCTCTCCATTGGTGACACAGACAGCAATAAACATTTGATGGGGTTGCAAACTCCTCCCACCCCTGTTTATTGGTAATTAAAAACATTTTGGCTTTAAATACATTTTAATCAGCAGCTACAATTAAAATATATTTCATCAGGTAAGACTCAATAGGGAAATGAGCTTTGTCCACCTTAAACACACCAGAGAGATGCTTGCTGGATAAAGCTGCTCCTTAGACCTACCAGGCAAATCAGCAACAGAAAGGTATTTAGACAGCATACTGCATTTAAATCTGAGATCCGGGCAAACAGCTAAATACACAGATAAAATACATATAAGGAACATGTTTACCAACCAAAGGATTTGTACCTTTGTCCATCCAGTCCTGATATTTACATCGCTCTGCTATGCAGCACAGCCCTATCTGGCAGGGCCTGATTTTTGTCTGATGCCCTTTAGTATTACTTAAAGGTACCTTCTCCACTTTGTGACTAGACAGTAATAGATGGAACAGCAGGCTGATGTTGGTATGCTCCTTGTACTGAAGCACACGTGATTGTCTTCTTGTATTGCTTCTGCCTTGCCCAGTCTGAGTCCTTCTGTGTAGGGACTGCAGGAGGCCAATACCAAGTCAAGTGCAGGTACTTACACTGCTTGCATTTAGAAACACATTTAAAGGTCCAAAACTAAAATTGAATATGCTTCTGCCTTGTAGCACTGGGGGGTCCCTGGTTTGAATCCTGGCTAGGTCACTATCTACAAGGAGTTTGCATGTTCTCCCTGTGCTTGCCTGGTTTTCCTCTAGGTGCTCCAGTTTCCTCCCACACTCCAAAGGCTTGCTGATAGGTTAATTGGATCCTGTCTAAATTGGCCCTGTATGTATGCATGTGAGATAGGGAACTTAGACTGTAAGCTCCTTGAGGGCAGGGACTGCTGTGAATGTGCAGTATATAAAGCATTGTGCAAATTGTCAGTGCTATATATAAATACCAATAATAAAAAACAATAAATATGTATTTTTACATTGAATGTCCATATGTTCTATCCCACTCCTAATAACTCTATTGATCTAGAAGTTTGTAAACTTACTTTTTGAAGATGCCCATAGGATGTACTTCCTCAGTACACTGACTCAAATATGCATTTCACAGAGCCTGCATTCTGAACTACATCTCAATGTCTGAACAATGTAACATTATCATTGCTTGCTGGAAGTAATGCATGATGGGATATGGAGTCTTGACAAATTGAGATTGCATCAAATCAAGCAGCAGGGAAAGATTTGCAAAGCACACTGGGAATCCAGGAAGTTGTTGAAAGTGATGGGCAGACAGAAGGCAGCACTCCAAAAAATAGATTTTTTTCAAGTAAGCTTTGATTGCATTATGAAAAACAACTATAATTTGTATTCCTATTACAGTGCTGATGTTATAACTGGATGGGATATGCTGGGACTTTACAACTCCTTTAATGATGCATCATTAAATACAGAGCTGAATTCATTTGTGTCTTCTATATATGGCCGAATTTCAGCTTTAACTCAAGTAAATTCCAAGTAATTCATTTTCATCTTCTATATCTCCAGAATACTGCAGTAGCTCAATAAAGTCTAGCTAAAAAGAACAAGGAATATTCTCATTATGTTCCTCATGTATACCAAAAGAGCATTTGGATGAAGTAATCACAATTTCTATCCCTTAGGAAACCACTGTGGAAGATTTTTTATTTTCTTCCCCAAATGTACCAGAATGACTTCCTCTCATTCTTCCTCTCACACTAAATCTTATCTTTTAAATGGCAAAGATCAGGCTGCATTTAAAAAGTTCCTTTTTTAAATACCAAGAAGAAATGTGATGAACAAAAACTGCAAGAAGTCTATTGAAAATGCTTTAAATCAATTTCCTACAAGCGCCTGTGACTAAAATGGATAAAATAATTGCCCAATTTGTTCATTTGGTGGCGACGGGTGCAATTTGCTTTCATGGAGATTAATGTACAACATTTAAACTTCAAAACCCCCGTTAGGAAATATTTTGTGATTTATAACTGCTATTTTAATCCATATTGGGAATTGGCAATTGCAGATAAAACAACAGGAATATTTCATCACTGTGTTAGCAGTGGTATAGGAAAATACAGATTTGGGTTTGAGACAAAAAGTTCTATTACATTGTTCATTTAAAGGTTATCTATGGTCAAGAAATAAATATGTATTTGTACATTGAGTTTCTATAGGTTCTATCGTTCTCCTAATAACCACATCCATCTAGAAGTTTGTAAACTTACTTATTGAAGATCCCCATAGGATGTACTTCCTCAATGCACTGACACAATGTCACTCAGCGCTGTGAATATGTACTTCCTTGTGTCACAGCTCACAGAGCCTGCCTTCTAAACAACAACTCAATGTCTGAACAATGTAACATTATAACTGCTTGCTGGAAACAATGCATGATGGGATATGTAGTCTTGAGAATCGAGATTCCATCACATCAAGCAGCAGGGAAAGAGATCCAGAGCACACTGGGAATCCAGGAAGTTGGTGAAAGTGATGGGCAGACAGAAGGCAGCACTCACTACATAAAACTGAGTCTATCTAGTAAGCTTTGATTGCATTATGATAAACAACTACAGTATGTATTCCTATTACAATGCTGATGTTATGACACGATAGTGCATGCTGGAACTTTAGTCTTTCTTTCTTTCATAAATTACTAGTCTCAAGGAGCAGACATCATACTGCTTCTTCTTAATGTCAAATGTAAGATAAAAGTCTGCAGTGATTATATTTGTTGCGTCTTCTCATTGATGCAAAACTTTGGCCACTTAAAGAATAAAAATCCAGCCAAACTTAACCCTTACAGTGGGGCTATCCGTGGGCTGCAAGGGATAAGTGCTTATTTTGGTCTGGGGTGTAAAATAATAAAGATATACTCACTGGAACCTCAGTATATCTTTTTTAATTTACACCCTAGACCAAAATGAACACTTAACCTTTGCAGTCCAGGGATAGCCCCACTGCAGGGGGATTATATTATGCCAGGAGTTCTTCTTTAATAGTAACTAAATTTGCAATCATATATCTTGGATAAATCAGCACATCCACACATTTATACCCTCACCAATTCAGCAGCAGTGTCAAAGTGTGTTACCACCTCAACCCAAAATACGTACAGGGTTATTCACAAAAGGGTGAAGAGTTTGGAGAAGGCAGGAGAAGTGACCAATCTAGGACAACATAGCTGAACTGGAAAGTGAACTGAATTTGATAATTTTTCCAGTTCAGCTATGTTGTCCTAGATTGGTCACTTCTCCTGCCTTCTCCAAACTCTTCACCCTTTTGTGAATAATCACGAAGGGGTTAAAATATTGTTAACACACACACATATATATCCAAACCTTAACCAAACCTTAACTGAACAAACTGAAGAGAGAAGCTGATTGGTTCCTATGCACAACTGCTCCAGATTATGACTGCTCCTGTTTTGATAAATTCCCCACAAAGTGTTCAGTGTATTATTATATGATGATATCCTTCACAATGTCCCACACTCATGAGTCAACCCACAAACTGGTGCTTCACACAAAAATCATGTGGAATCACCCCTGCATGCTTCTATAGTGTCTCAGGTCCTTTAAACCCAGAAATGTCCTTTGCACCCCTTCTGGTCAGATGACTTAATAGTAAAGTGCAGTCGATGGAAGGCGATGAGACAAGAACCCAAAATTATAGCAGTTTGTTGGATGTAGGTATAACAGAATGCCCCAGCTATAAGGGGTCCCAGGACACTGTAGAAAAGCAAGAGTGAAATGAGGTGCAATATTGTTGCAATTTTAGTACCTGGTTAGGGCTACAAGGAGTATCAGACCATTGCAGTTTTGAAAAAAAAAAAGCTATCTGTATATTTCATTGTGCATATTAAGCAATGCTAGTGGACACAATTTTGCATCAGAAATATTAATAACACTTTACTGGATGACTACAGAGTCCTGTAGGAAAAATATTTGGTATGCTATTTTGATAATGCCACAAAAAAGACATATAGAAACAAATGAAAGTCCATCTAGAGAGAAACAATCTAGTGTATCTGGATATATTAAATGAATGTATACAAGCTGATGGTGTGAAGAAACGTAGGCAATGTGTGAAAAATTTAGGCAATGACAATCTGTGGCACAGATATTGATATATTGGGCAATAGGTGTATGTCTTATTTCCTGACAGTAAATTTAAGGGGAGTGAAAGGATAGCGGTATAAACTTGGGACTTAAAGCCTTCAGCCATTTAAGAATGACTAAGGGGTCTATTCACGAAGCTGCCAAAGGATCTGGCCTTAGCTTCGGCCGATCCTTCGGCTAGCTTCGGCCCCAGGACCCCTTTGGTTCAGTAGAACCGAAGGGGTGCTGTATGGGCTATTCACAATAGCCCGTACAGCTCCCGATCATGGCCGAGCGGCTCAGCCGAGCCGAACGCATATGCATCGGCTCGGCTGAGTCGTGCTGAAAGCCGAAGTTGGCCGGCCACTCTGCCTGCTTCTGACAGCTCAGCGGAGCCAGCCGTGATCTTACGGCTGGCTCCGGCCACTTTCAGAGAGATCAGTGTCCCTGGTTAACTGCTAACCAGGGACACTGATCTCCAAACAGCAAACTCTCCCTGGAGCCCCGGGAGTCTCCTGCTCCCGGCCACCAAGGAGAGAAGCAATGCTGAGTCCTTTTTCTTTATTCTGACACGAGCATGTCAGAATAGAAAAAAAAAAGATTTTTCCCATTGAAAAGCATTGGGACATTACTATTGGCTATTTCAATTTGCAATAGCCAATAGTAAACTAGCATTGTACCTGCCCTCTGCTGCAGTTCCCCATCAGGTCCATCAGCAGAGGGCGGGAACAATGCTAGTTTACTATTGGCTATTGCAAATTGAAATAGCCAATAGTAATGTCCCAATGCTTTTCAATGGGAAATTGCTTTGGAAAAAATGTGATCTGCCCCTTTAAGAATCGGTAATTGGTATCGGCGAGTACTTAAAAAAAAAGTATACATTGACAATAAAAATACATAATAGGGAGTATAAATATATAAATATGTATTTGTCATGCTTTATATTCACATTTTTTTAATTAAAAAATATCAATAATAAAGAAGAATGTACCTATTGTATCACTAGCGTACTACTGGCATACTGTATTTTTTATTTCGGTCTGTGTCCTTAATGGGAAGATTCACCCCTTTATTTGTTTAAGTTACCATTGTAACCACTGTACCATTGTAAGACATAAGGTAAATGGTTATCCAAAAATTTTAGAGTTGTCAGATGAGCAAGAGGTGAGGAAATATCTTTTAATGGGAACAAATGGTCTAGTGACAACTGTCTCAGGGAAGAATTCCCCTGTTTTGTCCATAAGGCCTCATTTACACACAACGCAAGAGCAAAATTGTATATTGCTTATAAACGCGTACATGCGCGTATGTACGTGCATATATGCGCATATGCATACACATATACGCGCGTATATATGTGTGTGCACTATACGTAATCCCAGAATGCATCATTCGTAATAGAAATTGTTATGAAATGTACGCGCGTGCGTGCGTATACGCTCACAAACACACGCGTGTATGCACGTAAAATCCGCAGAAATCCGCTGCCCTGACGCATCTCGGTTCCATTATGTTTTTGCGCATTTTTACGCTACGCAAATATACCGCTCCATGCGCAGCTATGTGTATGGAGCCATTTATTTGCATATGCTTCATATGGTACAATACGCGCGTACGTGCATATACGCACGTATATGCACGGCCGTGTGAATGAGGCCGTGTGAATGTTAATAAAAATGATCAGCCTCCTCAATACATACAGATGTCCCCTCCTCCAAGTCCATACTTCTTTCTGCGTTCTGTGGCCTCCCATGCTGGGCTGCAAACTAAAATAATATTCAGCATGTAGTGCAACATACCATGAATGTCATAAATGTGGAGAAAATTACGCCTTTGCAAAGTTCCAATATACTACGGGGAATACTAATAATAGTAAAAGTAAATAAACTCTACTTGTGAACTGTTACAGTTAAATCAGAACTAAAGTCCGCAAATACTCATCTCTCCTCCAGAGTTGAAGAGTCGAAGGGACCAACATCTTCCCCCACTCTTCTTCTGGATTGGGCTTCTCTATTGACACGGTGTGCATGCAGTTAATTTATCCCATCCATAGGATGCAGGCTTTGTATACTGCAATGTATTTTGAACATTTTTGCAAACAGCAAGGTAAGGTAAGGTTTTAATGCAAAAGAAATATAGCATGTTTCTTCTGACAGGAAAAAAACCTTACTGCTCGCAAACTGGTGCACAGAACGGAACTGCATATGTAGGTCTTACTAATGCTTTGTACAGGTACACAATTCTTTCTTTCTCTGTTGAGTCCATGAGGTTGGTTTACTAAAGCAAATAGGCGTTTTACCTTGCGAGGGAAGTTTCCCTTAGCTTAGTGAATGAGGTGAAGCTTTGCTGACTTCCATCATCCAATCAAGTAAAAGAAGAAATCACTTTTCATAGAAGATAGCATCTTGTTTATAGAAGCAACAGATTTGCATCCCTTGTGGTTATGAATGTGGTCTTTGATCTGCTAGGACACCTTCTCTATCATGATTCACCCACCTTTGCTCTTTCTAGATTGTATGAATCATGCATGTTTTAGCCCCCAAGAGCATACCTTTCCATTTATCAACAACAATCCCTTAAATTGCCATGCAATTTCCAAATCCAGGTCACCTTCTGGACATTATACAAGAAGTTAGACATCTTGCAATTTATATTTTCAGCAATAGCCATATTACAATGCTCTGTTCTTATGTAAACCTAAAAAAAACTACATTATAAGCATTGGCATACCAGACGACTACAGACGAAACAAACAAAAATAAATCAAACATTCAGATAGCAGTAAGTCATTACATGATTAAAGTCCATTTAGGCATATATAAATAATGCCACACAAATATACATTGTGCCTTGTTTTTCCAGCAGTACACACAATGGCATAAATTAACATAATCAGACATAAATTATTCCTAAAATTTCACAACAGTGGAAACTACAACTTATACTACTTCTATTGCTTGGTTGGTAACTCATTGGTTAGGGATGACATGAATAAAACCTATCCTGTACTGGAATTCCATTAGAGGGCTGTACAGGATAGGTTGATTCAAAATTAATTTAACTAACTGACAGTCTCTATATTATTGTGAGTTGAATTTTAATGTGTATGTCAAGCCAAAACCTTTTTTTCCATGTTTTAGAGTGGGTCTTCTTAAAGGAGAACAATGGGGTTAGGGCTTTTCCCATATAGTTCTATACTGAGACGTCGCAGCTGAAGCAGATCCCGACAATTATGTCTGGATCCGCCCAGCTGCGTGAATGACAGCTGGCTCTGCCTATCTAGAGGCAGAGCCAGCTGTACCCGCCCCCTCCCCTGTCCGTTCCGCCAGTCAGCGCTGGAGGATCGGAGGGGGGAATCCAGCCCCTCCCCTGTCACGGCAGAGAGCTGTGACAGGATCGAGAAGTGAGCGAACGCCGGTATGTGTTCGCTCACTTCCAGATCTACTGAGCCGACCTGTGACAGTCTCATTGTCACAGGTCGGCTAGAACTATGAGGTGAGTGAAAAGCACTCACCTCATAGTTCTCCTTTAAGGTGAGATTGTTACTGCCCTCCATGGTTCTGGATTTACCCTCAGTTTCTGTCCTGCTGACAATTGTTTTACTGGACTGGAAGTAAGGAAAAATTTGCAACAGGGACATAGAAGGAAAACCAAATCTGACAGTGGTTCTATTTTTTCCATACACTACTAAAATAAATAATTTTTATTTTTGTCTGTGTTGGTGTTTGAAATTTCCCCTAAAAAATTACAGGGACATCTCTGTTATGGAGCCCCAAATAGCAGTAAAAACTTTTAAAAACAAAATTGTTTTGTTTGGGCATACACTTTAAATTATCCTTAGCATATATTTTGCCATTACACATACCAAGGGTAATAATGGTAATATTGTTTTTCACAACATGAACTCACTCACAACTAACCTCCTCCCCCATCTCCCCTTTCCGGGTTCCCATGCCACATATCTATAATGATGACCCTTGCCAGTATAATGGCCCAGAAACTTTACTATACTGCCCTGGAGGCTGTATAGCAACATAATGGTTACAATGGGGAGTGGTGCGGTCATGTGACTGGGCCAAACAAAGAGGATGTCTTCTGGATCTTCCTTCTTCTGGGACACTGCCCCAGAAGACGGAAGAGAGGGATTATCATTAGTTAGCGGGGTCATCAATACAGATAAGTGGGATAGAGGTACAGTGGAGGGGGTAAGGAGGTTGTTGTAAAATAGTTTATTTTTTTATTTTGTGTGAAAAAGGTGAACTCTTTAAAGTTTAACTCCAGCAAATATTTATAAGTTTTGGATAGAATGTTATCAGTATAGAACTTCTCTTCACTTCCTGTGTGGTTACCAAGTCTGAAATGTAGGAGAATAGTTTCCAGTGGGGAAAAGATATCCATAGTGGAGTGGGGGAATGTTAGAATCCCTGTCCTGTTCATTGACTGTCCCTTTCAGGTTTCTTTACCTTGCTGCGTAGCCTTTGGAGCAGGAAATAAGGGGCAATTCTGTCAGCAGGCCTACACACAGCAATGAAATGCATAGATAGCTTGAACCCTTTTTTTTCATAAAATGCTTTGTACCATTTATATCGTTTAGTGTTCAAAGTAAGCAGATGTTTTACAAAATAAGGATTCTCTCACCTGGAGACCTTCTATTGCTAGTCTCAGCATGCTTGGAGTCAACTTTGATGCTTGTTTGAAGGTGAAGTTGCTCCAATCTATTATTAAAACAAATCCATTAACTTGGAGTTCTGGGTCTTCTATCATAGCTTCTAGAGATAGCAGAATCGCACGGAGAATATCCACAAGTGTGTATCTAAGGAAGACAAAAAAATATTTTGTCCAGTCTGCTGATAGGTATAACAATTTTTATTCTATAAGAATCTGTACATTTCAGGTCTGTTTCATGATTTAAAAGTGGAACTGAGGAGAGAAGAATCAGTAAATGTCGTTCGAAGGAGAAACAAACTCACTATAACATTTTGCATTGGCAAGCAATGGTTGGAAGAAATGCATTGCTAAATGGAAAAAGAGGACATTATGAAATTCACTCATTTTAGAATGAACCTATGCTTTGCTCATCCGAGACAAAAAAAAAAGCAACAGGTTCACTTAATTCCCAACCCAAGCTTTAAAAAAAATTGTAAATAAATTGCCCTGTGTTTGTAAAAAAAAAAAGAATTGCAATTTTTGGTGAAATACTTACTATATATCCAGTGCTGTTCCCAAGCAGACTCATCACTCTAAGGTCAAGCATTTCTCCACTTCCACATTGAATGATGCCCAGCATCATAAAACCCCTTCCTGTGAGCCCCATCAAAGGCACACCCCCTTGGTGTGCCATCAAACCAGCCCGCCACCACCATAAATCTGCACTGTATTGCTGAACACTAAGGCCCTTGCATGTCACTACCTAAATGCCGGTCTGTGCTACAGTGAGGACCACCCAAAGCCAATGCCAGAAAAGAAGAGCAATGACCCATTACATCACATGACTGGCTGAAAGACACTTAAAGATGAACTAAAAATTAGTTCTTTCCTCACAGCAGGTGCTTTAGAACAACAAGTCCGTGTAAAAATTAGGAATTCTGGCAAATGTAGTGTCAACAGAGGAAAGTTACATAGTGAAGACAAGGAGGAGTATGGTGGCCTGATCCTCCTCCTGATGTGATCCTGTGTATAGTGAAAGGGACCTGATCAGATCATGTGGCCACTAATTCACATCTAAAATATTAGGTATGCAGACAAAAAACCTTTATAATTTATAACAGGGAATGTCTACACAGTAGGGACAGAGTGCAGCAGAAGCATTGTTTTAGGACCTAGAGTTAGGGTTTAAGGCATGTAATTTTTTTAATGTGTGTAGTGGAGGTGGGGCTTTTGAGAGGGTATTATGGATATAGAATTGAACGTCCTTTATACTAGGATATACTTTTTTTTACTTGATCGGCTTCCCTTGGCGGGCAGGAGAAAAGAGAATACCCAACACATACAGATTTGGACAATAATGTGACTTACTTCCTGTCATGTGACAGCGTTGGTACTTGGTGATTAGCCCCGCACTGTCACATGTTGGTGGGCAGAGAGTCTTCAGAGGCGTGTTCTACCCTGCCTTGGCAGCTGAACAGGGCAGTAAAGGAGCAAAGCAAATGTATGTGCTGTCAGGGGGAAGTTAAGAGAACCTGTTTCTTTTTTCACTATGGTTCACTAGTCTAAGTTGCCCAAGACAAATGCCTTTTATACTCACTTATGACCAACAAAACCCAGGTTGACAGTTAATATATTGCTAATATGTGGCTTTGTAATTAACACATCTGTTTGGATTTTGTTCCCATGATTCAAAGCGTGTGTGTAAAATGCACTGATGTCCCCTTGACAACTCAAAACCTCAGCATGTGTAAAGCACTGCAGAGTATGTCCACACTATCCAGTTACATTGCTGCAAACCTAATAAGCTCTAGGAATTAATTGCCCAAACAAATGGGAAGTGTCAGTTATCTTCTTTAGCAAACAAAGAAAGCCAAGTGTTTCATTAGTTTGTGTTAAATAAATTAATGTAAGGCTGATAATAATGTCATATATAAAATCAAAATTGCTTACAGCGTAAGTCCAAGGATGAGCCATGTTTTTTTTACAATAAATTGCACTGTTAGGACATTAGTTTAAGTGCTTGTCTAAAAACGCTTTTACATTTTGCTCTTGACAGATGCATGAGTCACCCAGTTCCAAGTGGAAAAACAAATCTGTCAAATCATTACATTACAAATTCATTTCAGCGTAATGCATGAATTTGCTTCTTTTTATGTATTTTTGCTTATAACAAATTGAAACAAATAAGGGGGGCTGGGACTCTACTAAAAATTACCAT
Organism: Nanorana parkeri; assembly: GCF_000935625.1. Taxonomy (NCBI): domain Eukaryota; kingdom Metazoa; phylum Chordata; class Amphibia; order Anura; family Dicroglossidae; genus Nanorana; species Nanorana parkeri. The sequence goes on from NW_017307154.1 coordinate 502,196, forward strand.
TTGTTTAATTTTGATAACACTTTTTGCAGAGCCATTCCACCTAAGAAACTTCATGTTCAGTGTTCTTTGTAAATGAAGGCAAAAACAAAAGTTATTAGCACATTTTCATTGTGGCCACTGCATGGAGCTGAAGAGCATAGGAAATAAGAGTGCCTTGCTGGTGATTAACAGAGGCCTTGTAACCCTCTCCATGTTAAGGGCATGTAGCCAGGTATGGTTCAGTAGTTCCTTCTCCCTTTCCTGGCCTTCCCTGCTGGTCTTTTTAATTCCATTGCTTACATTTTACAAAGAGATCACATGGTATAGAGCCAAATTAATTGGCTATATACCTTATTTTTGTTATCTGATTACAGAACAGTGCTTGAGCATTCTCTAGGGGCTGCGCAAGAGCATTGCAAAATCCCATTTTTAGAATAAAGTAAGTGCACTATACAGTACATCTATTACAAATGGTGGATGCATTTTTTTTGTTCCACTTTAACCTTTAATTACAAGCGCCAGGGCTGTCTTTAATATTAAGTGGACCCTGGGCAAGATTTTGCTGATGGGCCCCCACAACCCGCCCACCTCCATTACCTGCCCCCCACTTCCTGACACGGGGTCATGTAATATAAAAGCAATAACGATTTTACTAATATAACCATGTATCGGTACCAGCAGCATAACTAGAAATCACAGGGCCCCATAGCAAAATTTTGTTTGGGGGCCTGTGGTTTCTAGTTACACCAGTTGCATAGTCCAAGTGAGACTCCACACAGCCCACCTGAGAATGACCCTGCAGAGCCCACCATAGACTCTCTTTAGTGCGCTCTGCAGGGTCTCAGGTGGGTCGGTCACACCCGTGCACACCTCTTACCTGTGAGCCCCAATCTGCTGTCAGCTTCCTCCACCGCTGGGCCCCGCCTCCTCCCCCTCCATGGTCGCCGGTGGGCCCGTCTCCTCCTCTACCGGGCCCTGCCTCCTCCCCCACTGCCGACGCTGGCTTCCTCCACCGCAGCTGCTGGCTGGTACTAACTCAGCAGCGGCTGTAAGGAGGAACACGCCGCTGCACAGATCACTAACAGGTTGTCAGTGAACTGAACAGCGCCGCATTCCTCCTCACAGACGCCAGTGACAGCCAGCAGCGGCCGATGCCATAATGACCCAGGCAGCCCGCACGGCATCAGGGGGACCCCTTTGTTCCTCGTCCTGGCTGGGCCCCCCTGTGCCCCGGGCCCCATAGCTGCCTCCTGGGTCGCAATGGCGATAGTTCCACCACTGATTGGTACATTTGTTCTATATTACTTGATAAATCATGCAATACGATTTTTATTTAAATCTAATTTTATGATTTATCAGGTAGTACAGAACATGGATAAATTAGTAAAATCTGTATTGCAATGACACAGCATATTACTAAACACATGGACTGAATATACATTTCAGCACATGTTTAGTGATATGCCTGTAAATACAACACAGTCCAGAATCTTCCTCCCCAGTCCTGCTCCCAGACCCCAGCCTGTGTGCTAAAGACAAATGTAAAGTTAAATACAGATAAGTGTAAATAAAGATAAAGAAAATGATGGTAACCATTTTTTTTTTCAGATTTACCTGTGCTGTCTCGCTGTACCCTCCCCCTCCTTCTCCTCCGTGCCTGCCGGGTCTCTGTGACAGACATTGGGGGAGGAGATCACAGCAGGAGACACACACACACACGGACGGACAGTCACTTCACAGGCTGGCAGCTACTGAGAACGGATGTCCGTTCTGTCTCCCCACCGGCTCACACACACAGCTCATTTTCTGTTTGCCGCTGCATGTGCAAGGGACATCTGCTGTGGGCCCCTGTACATTATGGGGCCCAGGGCAAATGCCCCTTATGCCCTGCGGTAAAGACGGCCCTGACAAGCGCTGCTCCCCACTGAACTGTATTTTAAAAAACATTTTATTGCTTTTGAAAAGGTCACTTTTACTGTAGTACATCCTACAGATGAGCTACTTCAAAGCCTCGTGTAAGCTTACCAGTGCCGTCTAGGGGACCATTGCTGCACCCTGTACCCACACTCAGCCCTGCATCTGCCAGAATGTGCCTAAGCTTGGACCTGTCATTTTATGGCCATGCTGATTTGCTCTTTGTACTGTTTATCCTATTTCACTAACAGTGACTCCTAAAGTCAACCAAGTTACCTGTACTTATTCCTGGATGCATACCTCTGCCATCCAAGGCACCAAGGCATCATCCTGTACTCACAGTCAAACCTGCATCTGCCTTCTTTCAGAATCTGCCAAAATGTGAACCTGTCACTAGCACCACCTGGTAAGCATTGAGTTTTCCTCGTCCAGTTCTTAAGTCATGAAAAGAAAGGATGTAAAAGAAACATGTATTTCTTAGTGTGCTGTTCTAATATATCAATACAATAAAAAAGCACCTAAACAGTACAGGTCACAAACCAGCTGTAAGAGAGGATATAACTCAGCAAATAATATATTATTGTAGCTTAAAAAAGTGTTCTATTTAACAAAACTATAGTTGCTGAAACACTCTTTGCATGTGTTTTTATTGAACATAACCTGGTTGAGTCTGACCACACATATTCATGTGGACATCACAGGTGCACAGTCATAATCAGTAATGTGCTGCCACAAAACTGCACCATTTAGCTTACTGATCTTGTAAGAATTTACCTTGACCCATTTACCTTGCATCTGAATGGAAGCAAGGATGTTTACCGTGAAAAGCTTTTTCCCTTAGCTAGTTCATTTTCTTGAAACTTGTGGAAAAAAAAAACTTGCAATGTTGGAGATGCTGATCTGCACAGAAGACAGTTCTGCAAATGCTATCTCATCTTCTGGATACTTTTTTGAAGAATTCTAGAATTCCTTGGAAAAATTGTGTGTACTCAAGTAGCAAGTGTTAATATGGGAAGGCTTAGTGGGCTACAGAAGTCAGTTAGTAACCACAGCAAGCATGTCTATATTCAGGGTGACTCCTGATCACGTGGCAATCGTGCACAAAACAGTGTGGATTTCCGGGCGGTCATGGAGTCTTCCACCACAGCCGATCGCACTGTGGGTGTCATTATTCTCTAATGACATCCCAGTCACACCAGGCGGATCGTGCAGTTTTCCGCCATGATTCCGCCCGTGCAGTTGAACACGTTCTCAGATTTAAAAAGCTGTGCGTCGTGTGTTGCAAAAAAAGGTACCTTTTTGTGTTGCATAACAAAAAAACGTTAACCTTTTTTTAGCGATTGCACCTTGGATCTAACTACATTTAAATACATTTAAATCAATGGGGCCTTGCGTCAACTGCTGTGTGCACTAGCACACGAGTCCCGGGACGCGCGTCCCGGGTGTCGCTCAGGTCTGAACCTAGTCTAAGCATTAAAAAGGGAATTTCTAAATTGTGTGTGGAAGCAGGCTACACTGTAACAATAGTTTTCAACTATTTCTCTAAAAGTACTAAAGTGGCACAGTTAAAGAGTTTTTGTGAATTATGCAACATAGAAGCCCCAAAATACTGAAACATATAGCAACCCCTTGGTTTTCACTTGAGGAAGCTGTGAAAGAGGTGTACCAAAGAGGAAGTCTGAGTGAAGAAACTAGTCAGTGGGTGGAGCATATGGACCTCACAACTTGCAGAGCAGCATGATTCAGCTGAGTGTGTTTTATCAAGCGCAAAGTTTGTATTGATTTTGTAAGTGCAATACATCTTTTTACTAATAAATGCCTTATTAAAATACTGTACAATGGAGAGCATTTTCTATCTCCCTGAGCTATCGGTGACTCATTTTAATAAGAGGAAAGTAGGAAGCCTACGAAGGTAGCCGTAATCGGCAACCTTGACAGCTACACCACTCATGAAAGAGAGGAGTAATTAAGTGATCTTTGGTCAGCCCGTAAAAAGGTGACCACAAACAGCTGGTGAGTGCACATTTCAGACTTTTTATATCACAAGATCAAGATGATGAGCAAGGAGATTGCCATATAATACTGACCACTGGGATAGATTGGAAACCATCACTAGAACTCTTTATTGGACATTTGTTTTGATCTTGTATATCTATAGATATATATATATAGATATTTACATTTTTATAATTATGTTGCATGAGTGATTTTGGATCTAGGAGGTGGGATGCACAAACATGCTAACACCTAATGGATGAATGAAAACCAAACACAAAGGAGTTTTTTATTTTAATTTATTTCAGTGCAGTTTCACTTGATTCACGATATTAGGAATAGTGTTTTCACTCTTTTTTCGGCACAGCCGCTTATTATACATTCACATAGAGCAGTGGTTTTATTATTACATTATTATTCTGCACTGCTGTATAATGTATTGCTGGGATATGTACTCCTCTATAGCTGATGGTGTTATTCTTCATTGATGTATAATGTATGGATGGGATTTGTAGTCCTCCATAGCCAGTGCCATTCTGCATTGCTGCATAATGTATTGCTGTGATTTGTAGTCCTTTATAGCTGATGGTATTCCACATTGCTGTATAATATGTTGCTGGGATTTGTAGTCCCTCTACAGCTTGAAGTCACTGGCAGAACTACCAGGGTCACATGTTTTAAAAATACCTCTGAAGTGGAAATGGGCTTTACTACTACTTTAAAGTGATATTAAAGTAAAATAGTTTTTAAGCTATTTCAAATGCTGATTAGATCACATAATGTAAGCTGTTCCTTGTTGTATAAAAGTTTTAGTTTCCTGCCAAATCAGCTAGTCCCCTGAACCCTGGCCCTGATATATTGTTTTAGGGCAGCTCCTTTCCCTTACAGGGTCCTATGGAGCCACCCTTGTGTGTGCTAGTAAGCTGGGTGTGTCTCCACAACCAAACAGACTTGGCAAGGCAAAACACTCCCCTGCTCCACACTCCACCTTCCATCTCCAAACTAGATGAACATCTGCTGAAGACTGCTCTGTCCCTTGGATCTTGTACTGGACAGGAAGTTCAGAAAAGCAGAGAGAGTTGGAGCTGTTTGAAAACATGATGACAGTAAGTGTTTGGACAAAAATGTAAGAAATACTTTGCTGAGCAATGTATATGTCTTTGGTCATGATTCATTATTGAAAAACGTTTGAGAGTTTAATACTACTTTAAAGTGACACTGAACTTAGAAGTTACATCTTAAAAATGCATTCAAGTATCTTAACTATGAACAAAAATTTATTCTTTTTGTGTATCACTCAGCTGTAGATCCTCAAATCATCTCTAAATTGGTGCTGACACTGTCTTCTGCCTTCTGGAGGGTGGCTTCTTTTGTTCCCCATGGTCCCTGTGTGTGTTGTAAAGTAGCCACCGCACCAAGCTTAATCCTGTGATGAACTACAATATCATGTTTAGTTTACTCATTTGTATTGAGATTGTAGTCCATCATGTCCTAAAGTGCACAATGTAATTCAAATGGTGGGTTACACAGTATTATTTGCCACCTGGTGATTCTGTAAGCACTTTTATATAACACTTATGACACACTTATAAGAAACTGTAGCCAATTTCAGGACATGTGCATATGGGATCTTAAAACACACTGTTAATAGACAGTGTTACAATTCTACATACTGCATGATGTGCATTAAAATCTTTATTTCTAATGTTTGTTATGCCTTTGCTGGGTCACTTCTGACCTGGCTCTTTAAAAACAACCATTCTTTCAAACTAGTCTATCACAATGCCATAGTTGCCAATATTTAAGAAAACATTTCAGGGACTTTTTTTTAGCTGTGCATCCATGAAGCCATTGTAGGCAAGCAATCTACATTAATTAAAGACAGGGTGTGGTTCTACAAGAGGTGGATTGTTGACTGATTGTACAATTTCATTGTAATATGTACTGTATTTGTATATACAGGAACATGCATCATAAAAAGGACAAAAACATTGCCAAGAAAGTAGTGTCCATTACTAAAATTATTTATGTATTTGACTATCTAGCTACAACATTTTGCACCTCTTGTAGAGAATATTGTGATAGACACCAATTACACTGCAGACACATTTGGCATAAAATATTTAGAAAATATCACTTGAGACTGAACTTCATCCTGAGTACTGTAACCTGCTGTTTTATTGATGGATTAAAGCAGGGGTCCTCAAACTACGGCCCGCGGGCCACATCCGGCCCGTAAGGGTCCTTAACCCGGCCCGCTCCTGGCGGTGGGTTGTGGAATTAAAGGGTTCTTTTTTTTATTGGTGGCAAAAATCCTGTGTAGTAAAACTAATTAGGACTAGTTTAGGATTCTAAACTAATTTTTTTTTTTTAGGATCCTGTGTAATAAAATTAGTTAGGACAGTCGCCCCCCTTGATATAATGTACAACAGTGCAGTGGTTAGGCGTATAATGTCCAACCTAAGGTATGTAGTGTACATCAAAGTAAATGCAGTGCAGGGGCCAGGACTGTAATGTACAATATTGCCTACATAGTGCGGGGGATACAAGTGCAATGTACAGCATAGTGAATGCACTGCAGCAGTCAGAATTATAACATACAATATTATGTATACAGTCCAGGGGTGAGGACCATAATGTACTACACATTGAATGCAGGGCAGGGTTTAAGAGTTTAAGAGTACAATGTACAAAATAGCGTATGCGGTGCAGTGGTCAAGAGTTTAATGTAGAACATATCAAATGCAGCTTAGGGGTTAGGAGTATAACATACAACATGCTAAATGCGTTACAGGGGTCAGAACTGCAGTGGTCAGTAATATTGCACTCCTTACTACTGATAAGTGAGAAAAAAGTGCAGTAATAGACCCCCCCACCACCACCACCTCCAAATCCGGAACAGTTGGCAAGTATGCAATGCTGCTTAGCCAGTGCTTTCTCCACATGACAAGGGAGCGGGACACACTTTGAAACAACATTGGTGGTTTTGTTACCCAGTTTGTGATGATAATATGAATGGAAACAGTTGACAATGAGTAATGTTCAGAATATGCAGTATGGAAACTCCTAAAAAAGAATGTCTTGGCAGTGGGGAATTAAACTCTGGTAACTAAAAAGAAAGTGATGGCTGTAGAATAAATATGTGCTGGCTGTAATAGTTTGGCTGTGTATTTTAATAGTTTGATGGTCCGCATTGATGACAAATGCATGACACCAGTAACCACTTACAAAAGTTCCCAGGTATGGGTATCATCATACCGCCCAACTATCTGAGATACTATGGGGTCTATTCACAAAGCTAGCGGAAGGATCAGCCAGACCGAAGGGCTGCTGTACAGGCTATTCACTATAGCCTATACCGCTCCCGAAGGTGGCCAAGCAGCTCAGCTGAGCCGAAGGCATATGCTTTGGCTCGACTGAGCCAAAGTGATAGCCAAAGCGGGCCGTACGCCTTTCAAATGACAGCTGGGCAGTTGTAATGACAGATCAGCATCTCCAAATCACCTGGGGATGCTGATCTGTCATTAAACAATAACAACTGGGCAGAGCTGGCCATGATGTCATGTGGCTGTGGTTTTTGTAAAACCTTTATCTTTTAATCTTTATTTTTTTAAATGTATTATTTATTTCATTTTTTTCAACTTTTTTCCACTATTTGTTATGCTGCTCGGTACCACAGAGGTCCCGAGCAAAATAGCCAAGTGAGTGGCATTCGGCTATTCACTCAATGCCTTTCTGCCCCGATGTGAATAGGGGCGACGGCAGTGAGTGAGCTGCCGGAGCTTCGGCTCAGCCGATCCAGATGTTGGATCGGCTGAGTCTAAATCCCTGTACGGCTCACTTCACTATGGCTCAGTTATTCACTCGGCTGCCTCCGGCAGCTTTGTGAAATAACCCTTTATGTGTTTAGGCAATGGACACGCCCCTGCCACACCCTCAGTTATGTGGACCATTATAGATTTATATGCCAAAAAGTAATGGTTAACCACTTCAGTACCGGCATGTTAAACCCCCTTAATTACCATGTCATTTATCAGTTTTTCAGTTTTCAGAGCAGTGAAAGTTTGACTGAGAATTACTCCAACCCGCAGCACTGTAACCACATTAATTTTATATTATTTGTTTGAGATAGATAAAGCTTTCTTTTGGTGGTATATAATAACTGCTTTTTTATTTATTGTTTACTATATAAAAGGAACAAGGACCAAAAATTGAAAAAAAACTGTTTTTCTTTACTTTCTGTCATAAAACATATCAAGTAAAAATTTTAGGACAGTACAAAAAATTCAAAATGACTTTTTGGAAAGTAGACACCCGGGTGATCTGATTTTTATAACCAATTACTGTGATCACAAGGAACAGAGCTGGTCTGATTGGCTCTCTGCCTGAATCCGCTGATCTCTGCTGTCACACACAGGTGGCCACTGGCCACAGATATGTCCCCCTGGATCAATGGGGCAGTGCACCAACCATTTCTGTAAGGTGCCTGCTCCGCAGGTAGTTAAAACTAAAAAAAAAAATGTAACCATTATTTTTTCTTTATACTAACTTTTTGAAGTAGCAAACAAGATAATTAAAAGATAAAATTAAAGGTTTCACTGCAGAATAACACTTGTATACTGATAATATTTAACCCTGTGCCAGCATTTCACCAATGCAAATGGTAAAAGTCAAACTTCAGAGACTGACCTACTTTATCTTCTCTGCTCTAAGGCCTGGTTCACACCTGTACGTTTTGTAGCGCGTTCAACGCTCTACGAACGCTCTACAAAACGCTCAAACTTGAAAATCCCATTGTTTTCTATGGGTATGGTTCACACCTTGCCGTATTTCAGCCCGTCTGAACGCGCTACAAAACGGCCTATGCCTGAAAAGGTACATGAGCTTCTTTGCAGCGTTTTTGTCGCGCGTTTCCTTTGGGATACAGCCAAGTAGCCCTTGGAAACGCGCGTTTGTCGCACGTTTTTTACCGCGAATCATGCGACAGACGCGCGACACGAAAAGCGCGAGAAACGCGCATATTCGATACGCCTAGGTGTGAACAGAGCCTTAGACTGGAGTTTGCGCCCACAAAAACTCACCCTAGCAAAAGGAAGAGCAAACTGATTCTGGAAGTGGTTTTGGCAGGGTTTTAAGCCGGTGGAGCTGGAGCACACATATAAACATTATTTGCACACTAAATTCACACGTGTAACTTTAAAAAAATTTGGGGGGAAACTTTACATCACAGAGGGGGCTGAGAAATCCTCTATGTGATAGCAAAAGAGGTGACAGGTCCTCTTTATGGAGACATCAGGGGTCTCCAAGACCCCTAATGTCAGCTAGGACCCCCTGAAGAAGCTGATGAAGCAGAGATCTGCTTCATCAGCTTCTCTCCAGCATCTGAAGCTGGAGAGTGACACGATAATGCGGAAGTGATGTAATATACACCACTTCCGCATTCTGACAGCGGAGAGGGGACCGGAGGGAGCTCGTGAACCGAACCGACCCCTGTGACAGAGGCAGTATGCTGGTCCCGGGCTCACACCGGAGCTTGGGACCAGCTTTACAGTGGGAGGGGGGAGCCGCGGATGGGGGGGGGCGCACGTCACGGGACCTCATACAAGCGATCCGACGACTCTATAGCCGCCGGATCGCTTGTATATTAACGGGCATTGCTGCCTGTTTTCAAATAACAGGCATTTCCCGCTCGCGTGCGGCGCACCCGGACGGGCGGAAGTAACAGGACGTGTATACACGCCCAGTTACATCCAAGAAGCTCCCGGCCGGCCATGTATACACAACAGCCGGCCGGGAGGTAGTTAATCAATGAAATAGGTCTGTAGTTTGACCAGCTATGTAAATCTTTATCCGTCTTTGGAAGCATGACTATGTTAGCCGTGAGAGCAAAGGTAAATCTTTATTAGAGGTAAAGTAATTATTGCAGGTGTAAGTTTTATATGCGGGGGGAAAATGTATCTTTATCCTGGGAGTGGGTATAGTGCCAAATATCCTATAGTAGTAGTGTATGTGCTTTTTTTTAAAGATTTTTTAACAATTGCTGGATGCTCTTGGGCAAATTTAAGCTTGACTTCTAAAAGGAATGTAGCATCTATGAAAAGGTAGAGGCATGAATGACTTTTCATAAAAAAGTAAGTTGATAATCGTTTGGAAAGTAAACATGTAATAGTTTGGTTGTCTTTTGTGCTGTGATGGTCATGTGTCATCACTGACAGTCCTGCCAAAATAGGACATCTGGTCCTGATTATACTAAGCTAAAAAGCACTTTTTATCACAAGTGCACTAGCCTATGGATTTACCTACTGAACTTACCACAGGACCATGACTGTCACTAATAGCCAATGGATCCAGCACAAACACCTGCAGAGTGGTGAAATAAAGAAATTAAATTCACACAGTTTTAAAAGATATGAAGTGGTTAATGACATTTTGCTTCTAAATGTACTTGCCTTTCCAAGTTTAATAATCAAAGAGTTCATTGTAAAACCAGCAGCAACGCATTTCATCCATATCATAGTACTGCAGCCTATTTTTTTAAATGGGTTTCGGCACAAAAGGCCATAGCTGAGCACCAGAATTTTCCTTTAGCCTGAATTAAATAGGAGGTGGAGCAAGTGTTAAGTGCCAATGAGAATTTTATTTTTCCTTAAAGAAGAACTATGGGGTCAGTGTTTTTCCCCATAGTTCTCCTTAGGGTAACGGGAGGACACAAACTAGCGTCCTCCCGTTACCCTAAGCTCAGTATACCGCGAGCTACAGCTCGCGGTATACTGAGACGCCGCACCTGGAGCGGATCCCGACGTAGATGACGGGATCCGCCCAGCTGCGTGAGTGACAGCTGGCTCTGCCTATCTAGAGGCAGAGCCAGCTGTACCCGCCCCCTCCCCCGTCCGTTCTGCCAGTCAGCGCTGGCAGATCGGAGCGGGGAGAGGGGAATCCAGCCCCTCCCCCTGTCACGGCAGAGAGCCGTGACAGGATCGAGAGGTTAGGGAACCCGGTATGTGTTCCCTCACCTCCCGAGCTACTGAGCCAACCTGTGACAGTCTCATTGTCACAGGTCGGCTTAGAACTATGAGGTGAGTGGAAATCACTCATCTCATAGTTCTCCTTTAAGAGTACCTGTCAGCTTGTTTTACAAATGATGTTCTTGTCGGGAACAAAGTTATTGAATTAAAACATAATCTGATTTGTCAGTTATGATGAGCTACATGTTAATTTGGGATTGGTGGATCAGACGGATCATTTTACAGCACCCTGACATATCAATGTGTGCGCTGTGCTTGTATTCCTCCAGTTTTACATTTCCATATAAATTACTTGATAACGTGTTAATTAAAATCTCTTCCCTTAAGAAGAAAAGCTTCTTTCCATGCAATATTGGCATGGAAAATCACTGAGTGCAATATATTATGATAGAGATCATATTGTTATTGCTAAAAATGATTCTAGACTTTTTTGTCCTGCAGTAATCTCATTGGATCTGACTCATACCTCCAAGAAGTCTGCTTTCAATTTATGACTGACAGTTGACAAACCATATCCACTTTATTTAGCAAGTAATTTCCCCTAGGATACCATGCAGCATATGGCCACCAACCTTTAAGAAATGCAGATTTTAATATCATCTGCACTAAGTCATAGAACAGCCCCAACCTTCCCTCAAGGATTCATTTAGTGTTCGCTTGTTTATCTCGGATCATTCCTCAGCAGTTTTCTTGGAGCATGCTTTATGCAACACACTTGCTCTCAATTCAGAAATGCTAAAAGCTATGTTCATGCTCAAATAATTTATGACAGGCAGGCCAAGGGCAAAACACTTGTCTGTTTGTGTGCATTGTGCAGTAGAATACATTGAAGGTACACTACTAGTACTATTTAAATACCTCCTTTTATACCTTACATTTGTTCAAATTCAGTGCAAGACAACAGACATACACCATGAACATACTATCAGCTAGCCATTGCTACTAGGAAAATATAAAGTGACAACATTAGAGCAACTGGCTGTTATTTGGTTTAGTCCATCGAGCTCCATCAGGTTATATACAAGCTCAAAAGCACAGCTAGCGTTTTTGTTTTGCTGAAGTGTAATCAAAATGAATCTCTAATTTTGCCATACAGCATTGTTTATTTAAAATGTGCTTCAAAAAAATATTCTTAAGCTGCTTTGCAAGCACCGTGATATCCCTGTGGCATCCATAACAAAATTTAAGGAAAAACGTCAGCATGTGCTTCAGCTAATGAAAGGGGTTTAATAGCAAACCATGGGGATAATAGCAGCATGGTTTCATAATGAAAGCCCTGCAGGGGTTTCAATTTCAGTAACATGGTCCTCTGAATAAATAGTGCTGACGTGACAATATGTTACGCATGATGTCAGCAGCCCTAGCAGACTTATAACTGTCAGTCAAGTGACACAGTATTTCCCTATAAAAGATTTTATAGGGAGGTGAGGGGAGTAGAGGATTTGCTGGGCCAGAGCAGATAGTAATTAGACACTCCCAAAAGAGGAGAGGGCTATGACATGCTAGGAGGCAGAGAGAACTGTGGTTGGACTAGGGAATTGACACTTCCTGGTCCCCTAGGACAGCTGGCTGTTGCTGCCACTCCTACCTTAGTCAACCGGCTAGACTTAGTGTCACACTTATTCACAGAGTTCACAGACACAAACTGGCCTGGGAAAAAAAGCAACAAACTGGCCACTTCATGGTAGGAGCAATTTCAAGTGTGCCACAGTGTTTGGTGGCCATAGTAACAAGCTTGGTGGCCTTGGTGGCAATAGTAACACATCTTTGCACATCTATATGCTGAAATAATAAACAATCATGAAATAAAATACCATACCATGCCATGCTATTGCAAATGATCCTTATCATTTGGCTTCCTATAACAAATGATCATGCTACATTTCACAGTTTTGCATTTTCCAGCATTTACTTGCTGTGCACTCTTGGCATTTGGTATCCTAACATCTCTGAGCCACAAAGAAAGTCAATATTGGTGGGCTTCCCTTTGCTAAGTGTTGTGATTGCAGCTCTAAAAAGAGAGCAGATAGCTATATAATTTTTCAGTTTCTGAACAGGCCCGGATTCCCCACAAGGCCACCGAGGCCAGGCCTCGGGGCGACGGCAGTGTGGAATCCCCCGATGCCCGGAACAACGGCCCTGGTTCTGAATAGAGGACTATTCAGGGCCACCAGGGCCACCATCTCAACATATTTTACTTATACTGGTGAGGGAGTCAAAAGCACTACTGCCCATCAGCCCATTCCTCCCCTGGATTTAACGCTGTAGATGGAGAGGATAAAAGAGATGGTAGGTTCACCCTGTGTTAGAATCAGTCATAGACCAACAAACCCAGGGTAAGTGAAATGTAAAATATTCTACCTGTCTAGATAGCTCCTCTAGATAGCAGAATGCATTACTGCAAGCAACATGATGTATTGGTGGCTATGTTCCATTCCTGCTATTTTTGCCACCCTAGGCAATTACCTTTTTTGGCTGTACAGTCATCTGGCCCTGATTATACTGGGCAATAGAGTACTTTTTATTACAAGTGCACAAACCTATAGATTTACCTACTGGACTTGGCACAGGACAATGACTGCCACTGATAGCCCATGGTTCCAGCACAATCACACAGTGGTGGAATAAAGAAATAAAATTCAAGCACTGTTGAAATGATGCAAGGGACTGAAGTGGTGATGACTTCTTGCTTCTAGGTGTATTTACCTTTGTCAAAGATGGAAACAATTACATATATTTTGGTCAGTATGCTTTCTATATTCCACACCTACAAGTGTGTAAAATGCCTGCTTCCCCGTTGCACACTGTAATTCCCCCAATGGCTTGTACTTAACTACAGGATGTAAAAGCCAATGGTTGGGCTATTTGTCATACCCAAAGTGTTGAATACTTTCAGCAGTCATGGAGCAGAGAAGCGTCAGCTTTTGAATGCATGGGCCTCCATAAATGTAAGTATATTGCTGTGGTGTCAGGGTCACTTAAAAGTCACGTAACTCTGTGTATACCGATGGTGATTCACATGAAAGGACATAAAGTAAAGTACAAAAACTAGTAAAAACTGAGATTACAAAATACCTTGGCTTTGCTTATTCTTTACCTTGCTTCTATATAATGAGGAAATCTACTTGCATGAATGAGATCTGCTGTCTTAGGTGCAGGTAAAGTAGTATTAAACTTTAAAAATGTTTGACATTTAGATGTACCCAATCAATATTTCACAATAAAGAGTTTATTTATATTTTTATACAAGAACTTAGAGTTCATATGTTACAACACTGCTCGGCCCAGCTTTCTCAGCTGCTTCACCAAACTGCTGTTTTGGAGCACAAGCAATGAGTATATCAGAAGCAGCACAGAGCAGCTGCTGTAAATGAATCAACTTGGAGGTGGGAAGAGGGGGGATTAGTAGAGCTGCAACAGTTAATCGATTTAGTCGATTAAAATCGACGATTGAAAACGTTACCAACGTTTTCGATCGTCGATTCGTCGGCTATCAATTGATTTCCCTGTTCGGGGCTCTACACGCGGCCTGAAGCCCACGTCACACGCTGCTCACGTACCGCTG